>NC_091181.1:12514630-12749630 GCF_040958095.1 Procambarus clarkii | reverse complement strand
CTTCTTTTCTTCACCTTAAAAGTACGAAAATGAGTTTTGGAGAACTCCTATTTCAATTAAGCCCTGATGCTAAGAAAATAGTTAGAGGGATAGAAGCCCTATACCAGAAAATAATAAATACAGAATATGCGGTCATATTCAATGAAACATGTTTGAAAGAAAACCTGCTGCCAGTATACACCAATATAAACCCACATGACCCAGCAGTCCGCAATACAGAGTTTACCTATAGGTATAGGCAAGAGCTCATTCGGCATCAAGTAAACAAGAAGAAGGAAGCCCTCCAAACCTTTACAGAGCAGGCGGAGCATCTGTTAAACAAATGGACCCAGTACGACATCCCTATCCAACTCAAGCAAACCATCAACAGTGAACTATTTAACCTGAAACAACAACATAAAACTCTTGTAGAAACAAAGACACTCCGTAAGTTAACATCCCTAAACGGTGGACAGCTAAAAATCCCTCGTCCTAAAGATGGCTACTTTAACCTGACTTCTTATGATCTTACCCAGGACCAACGAGACCTCTTAAATCTTGGTCTAAATTGTCCATTCTTGTCTAAACCAAAGATGCATCAAAAACGCCTGGAAATCGAAATGCTTCTGGACGATATCCATAAGCTAGAAGACAACAAAAAAGTCATCACTACTGACACACTTCAAGCTGAACTACTTGCAGAAGCAGGGAAAAAACGAGGAACATATTCATCTACAATCTTAACCCCACGACTCAAAGAAGCAGCGAAACAACTAAAAAATCTGAAAGACGTAACAATAAGAAAAGCCGACAAAACAGCAGCATATGTATTGATTCCTACCCATGAATACATGAACAAAATTAGCGACATCCTAAGTGACGACTCCAAATTTCAACGAATCACGAGGAACCCCGTAGAAGACCTTAAGCGGAAAGTAAACAAAACAATTACAGCAATCAACGCAAAGAAAGGTAGTGTGCATTTCAATAAACTTCAAGGCGACTATGGCTTAGGATATGCCTACGGCAATGTTAAGACGCATAAACCAGGTAACCCACTACGCCCTATAATCAGCCAAATACCAACCCCAACTTATCACCTGGCAAAGAAACTCAATGAACTCCTAACTCCATACACTCCAAGTAAGTTTAGTCTACAATCACCAGCAGATTTCCTAGAATTGATCAAATCTACCCAGCCCTATGGAATCATCGCTTCCCTGGACGTTGAATCCCTTTTTACCAACGTCCCAGTCGACACAACCATAGGAATGATACTGGACAGAGTATACAGAGACGAGAGCACCCCCAAATTAGACATACCTGAGCCACACTTGAAAAGTCTTCTCGAAGCATGTACAAAGGAAGCCCCTTTCATCAGTCCACAAGGAGACATGTATTTACAAATAGACGGAGTAGCAATGGGCTCCCCCTTAGGAGTTTTATTTGCTAATTTTTATATGGGAACCATCGAAGATAGGGTCTTCAGTAGCAGACAAAAACCAACTGTATACTGCCGTTATGTAGATGACATATTCGTAATAGTAAAAGACTCAGATGAACTAATTGACCTAAAAAGACACCTAGAGAGAGAGTCAGTACTCCGATTTACACATGAAAATAGTGAAAATAACAGTCTGCCATTCTTGGATGTACTAATAACAAAAACAGGAACCTCTTTAAGCACCAACGTATATACCAAGCCCACCAACATAGGATTATGCCTGAACGGTAGAAGTGAGTGCCCCCAAAGATACAAAGCCAGTGTTCTCAATGCTTATATTCGTCGAGCGCTTACCCACTGCTCTGAATGGAGCAACGTGAGTAGAGAGTTTGAAAGAGTAACTCAGGTATTGGTGAACAACGGATATAGCAACGCGGAAATAAACGCTGCTATAAGAAGACACTTGGACCGTTGGTATAATTCAGAACCTAGAACAGAAACCACAACACCCCCAATAAAATTATATTACAAATCAACCATGCACAGTGAACATATAAAAGAGGAAAGAATAATGAAAGAAATAATCCGTAAAGAAGTAAAAAGCACTACTCCTAACCAAAACATAAACCTGATAATATTCTACAAAACCAAGAAGACTTCCGAACTCCTTATCAAAAACAGCCCGAAGCCGACGGAGAACCCTCTACAGCAGTCAAGCGTTGTATACATGTACACTTGCCCCCACGAAGGATGTAACCTTCAATGTAAGTACATAGGTATGACGTCGACCAAGCTGACGAGGCGTTTGACATGCCATCTTCAATCTGGTGCCCCTAGGAATCACATGAGACAAGCCCATGACATTACTCTAACAAGAGAAATGTTGAACAAGAATACTTGCATAATAGACAAAACCCAAGATTCAAGAAGATTACAAATTCTTGAGGCAATTCACATAAGAATAGAGCGACCTACCATGAACACCCAAATCACAGAACTATTTACTCTACCCACCATGAGAGTAAGGACAAGACAAGAACATATCGATGCCAACACAGAAGACAATGTCCAACATAACAGGCCAATTACACTGGATTAATCTTTGTGTTTAGATAGGAGATGCTTCGTATGGGCCAATAAGCCTTCTGCAGCCCCTATGTTTATCCCTTATGTATCCCCCCATGTTTTCACCTTCATTGTATTATCACCTGACCTAATGCGGGTATAAAATCAACTAGTATTGTAAGATCTGTTCACTTGAGAATGAACCATGGAGGTTCGAAACGTCGTGCAAATTATACAAATAAGTGTAATACACTCTATAGTAAATCACTTCTTTTCTTCACCTTAAAAGTACGAAAATGAGTTTTGGAGAACTCCTATTTCAATTAAGCCCTGATGCTAAGAAAATAGTTAGAGGGATAGAAGCCCTAAACCAGAAAATAATAAATACAGAATATGCGGTCATATTCAATGAAATATATATATATGTATATATATGTATATATGTATATATATATGTATATATATATATATACATATATATATATATATAAAAGTTTGTGAGGGTACCACCTCTGGTGCCAATGTGGGGACCCATAGCCTCGGAGAAGAAAATAAAAAGTATTCAGAGGAGACCTTGTGGTTTCTCACTGAACACCAATATTATCTTCTACCACCCCCATTCTTTTGTATGTACACATATATATTTACTTTATTTGAACTTTGTTACAAAAAAGGAGTTACATATGGGTTACAAAGATGGTTGTCAATAGGTTGTCGAGTTCCTCCAGCTCCTCAGATGGCGGGCAGGAACCCTGGATGCAGTGCGCATTTCCCCTCTGTATCGCCACACTGAGGCGCTGGAAAAGAAAGCTTGCAGCTCTCGGGTCCCTTGTTGTTTCAATGAGCCTAGAACCCAGTTCCTTCAAAAAACTGGTAGCACTTTTACCCCAGGCGCCGAGCGTCTCAGAAGCAATGGGGACAAAATTGTAGTGGTGATCCAGTTCTCTATACTTACGGGATTTGGCTGCTTCCCTGTGGGTGGCAGCGCCACCTGGTTGTGCAACACTGAGGTTAATGTAGGTGTTAGCCAGGGTTGATACGCACGTGTAGTCCCATACCAACTGCTTGCCATTCTTCCAGGGGTTCACTGTGATACCATCCGGGCGACCAATAAGAGCATCAGAGTTACGGGGCGTTAGGTAACGGGGCTCTCTTTCAGCTGGGCATCCTGCTGTGGTGAGGCTCCTCTTGATGATGTCGTTAACTTCACTGTGCCTCGAGTGCCATCCCCCTGTGCTTTGGCAGAGTAGGCCATGGTGGCCGTACCTGTCAGCCACCACCTCGCCGCAAATACACCTATATCTGGTGTGGATTGGGGCAGCAAGGCGGAGGGCCACAGCAATTCGGAGGGCATGTGGTGTGAGACGCGTGCCAGTTGCCGACATTGGGGTTGCTAACAGGAAATCCCCTGCATGTGGTGCTGCTACTGCTGTGAGGCGAGCAATGTCGTGTTGTGTTGTTGCAGCACCCAGGCACTCTGCAGCAACTTGGTCTACAATGGGACCATCCCAGCTGGATTGACTGTGGGATTTTGGGGATGGTGGTTGAGGTGATTGGCCTGCACGAGAGGCCCACTCTGTGGCACAGCGTGTAAAATTGGGATCATGTACACCTGCCAGCTGATGTAAGTGGGCAGGTAGAATTTCCTTCACAAGGTCGTCGGATGCTGATAAGGAGGACAGGAAGGCTGGAACAGCGATTTGCGTTGCTGTTCGAACTCCGAGGCCCCCAAGTCTTACGGGAAGAGAGGCTTGTTTCCACTGTAGGTCATCGAGAGAGAGGTTAAGGGCTTTTTCTAGCATATATATATATATATATATATATATATATATATATATATATATATATATATATATATATATATATATATATATATATATGTGTATATATATATATATATATATATATATATATATAATATATATATATATATATATATATATATATATATATATATATATATATATATATATATATATATATATATATATATATATATATATAATGTCGTACCTAGTAGCCAGAACGCACTTCTCAGCGTACTATGCAACTCCCAATTTGCCTAATAAGCCAAGTTTTCATGAATTAATTGTTTTCGACTACCTAACCTACCTAACCTATCCTAACCTAACTTTTTCGGCTACCTATCCTAACTTAACCTATAAAGATAGGTTAGGTTAGGTTAGGTAGAATTGGTAAGGTTCGACCATAAATCTACGTTAATTTTAACTCCAATAAAAAAAAATTGACCTCATAAATAATGAAATGGGTAGCATTATCATTTCATAAGAAAAAAATTAGAGAAAGTACATTAATTCAGGAAAACTTGGCTTATTAGGCAAATCGGGCCTTGCATAGTAGGCCGAGAAGTGCGTTCTTGCTACTGGGTACGACATATATATATATATATATATATATATATATATATATATATATATATATATATATATATATATATATATATATATATATATATATATATATATATATATATATATGTTATGGACCCGAGCCCAGCGTCAGAGCACGGATCAGTGACGACTGCGCCATCTGTGGGTCAGCTCCCGAAACCCCCTCCAAATGGACGACGCCATCTAGTGAGGACGAGATATACTGGCCACAAGGGCTAGTCTCCCGTCCTGATCAGCTCATAACACAGCCGCTGCTGACCTCTGGTGAGGTGACGCTTAGACAGCAACGCCATCTATGGAGTGGATAGGTGGGTGTTTGTGTCTAAGCCTGTAAGTGAGGTGCCCTAGAGTGTAACCGGTACTGATGACGTGTCTGATTACAAGTCGACCTGGGACTGCTGTAATGAACGTTGGATCAGTCTACCCAAGGCAGCCGTAGAACCTCCACGCATTTGCCGCTGAAACTGTAAGTCACCCTCCGGATGAACACTGTTGTGTTAGCCTGCCTGTGAGGTGGCAGATCCAGGGATTGTCGTACCCGGGGCTGACTAGTGGAGAAGACTAACCACTGGGGTGTTGTGGTGAGGAGAGTGACCTGTGACGTCACACGAGGCTCCTGCCTAGGGCTCGCAACCCTAGTATCGGTCGTGGAGTGGCCTAACCAGCGGAACTGATTGGAACCTGCCAGCTACATTCTGGATTTGTGGTTGATGGCCTCCACGACGGTGCCCCCAGTGGAGCTGTGATTTGGCTGGCCTGTGGCCAGGGTAGGCTCGAGAGAATCGAAGGATTCATCATGAGGCCACAAGAGGACCAAAGACTAAGCATCGTTGAGCACTGTGGAACACTCCGTGTCTTCAGAGGAAGACCATATTGTACATAGTAGTGTTTATACCTCCCCTGTGTGATAATTTATATATTATTTATGGTGACAGTGATGAGTATATATTTAAGTTTTTGCCTTTGTCTCCCTTCCCTTTTAATTTACTTGCGTTACGGAGCACACCCCTTGAAAGCCACTACTAACTTGGGGCCAGATACCCAAACTCTATTAAGATCAGAGAAAGAACCCAGTTGCAACCCAAGAGGGCCGTAACAATATATATATATATATATATATATATATATATATATATATATATATATATATATATATATATATATATATATATATATATATATATATATATATATATATATATTGACAATAATCTTTTTCAAGAGAGATTGAGCCTGCTCTTCCCGACCTAAAGTTACGTTTATTCTACAAGAATAAGATGCTACATTCAAGATACGTCCACCAGTAGCACAAAACGTTTTGACCAGGAGGCAAAACGCACCCTAAACCCCCAACTCCACACTCCCTCAACGCCGGCTCGTCATTAACCATCCAACTACCCTTCCCAGCCTGCCTGCTCCTGATTGGTGACTCGTGGACTGCACACCTGCACCTCAGTGCCATCTACCTGAGTCGATGTCTGAGCTTGAACCAGCCATCAACTTCAGAATATTTTTTGTGCTCTAAGAGTTGACATCTCTCTCTGGCATACTAAGGTCTCTGGATCTGTATACTAAGGGAGGTCTCAGCCATAACCAATATTCTCAGCCCCTGATTATTTTTCACTGTATATTTATATTATTGCAGAGTAAACTTCATCCCTATTAATCATTTATGTTATAGTGTTTTTTGACTTGTTCATTTGCACTGTACATAAGCCAAGGGATTGTCTTTGTTCATATTTTGTTTTCTATATTAATTAAAGTTTCATTGTTCATACTTTGTGTTTTGTGTGTCTTCCCTTACTTTACCACAGACAAACAGGCAAGCAGTCTATCTTTTTTTTGAAAGTGTGACCAGGCATTGAAACCTGCCATTGGAGGACTGCCAAACATCTACACTCCAACACTTTCCTGTCACAATATATATATATGCGAACAAGCCTGAATGGTCCCCAGGACTATATGCAACTCTCTCTCTCTCTCTCTCTCTCTCTATATATATATATATATATATATATATATATATATATATATATATATATATATATATATATATATATATGTCGTTCCTAGTAGCCAGAACGCACTTCTCAGCCTACTATGCAAGGCCCGATTTGCCTAATAAGCCAAGTTTTCATGAATTATTGTTTTTTCGACTACCTAACCTACCTAACCTAACCTAACTTTTTCTGCTACCAAACCGAACCTAACCTATAAAGATAGGTTAGGTTAGGTAGGGTTGGTTAGGTTCGGTCATATATCTAAGTTAATTTTAACTCCAATAAAAAAAAATTGACCTCATACATAATGAAATGGGTAGCTTTATCATTTCATAACAAAAAAATTAGAGAAAATATATTAATTCAGGAAAACTTGGCTTATTAGGCAAATCGGGCCTTGCACAGTAGGCCAAAAAGTGCGTTCTGGCTACTAGGTACGACACATATATATATATATATATATATATATATATATATATATATATATATATATATATATATATATATATATGTGTCGTACCTAGTAGCCAGAACGCACTTTTTGGCCTACTGTGCAAGGCCCGATTTGCCTAATAAGCCAAGTTTTCCTGAATTAATATATTTTCTCTAATGTTTTTGTTTACTCTGCAAAAATATATATGTATATAAAATATATATTATATATATATATATATATATATATATATATATATATATATATATATATATATATATATATATAATATATATTTTATATACATATATATTTTTTTTTTATTTTTTTATAATACCTAGAAGGGGTACCACCTCTGGTGCAAGTGTAGGGACACATAGCCTCGGAGAAGAAAATAAAGAGTACTCAGAGAAGACCTTGTGGATCCAACTGAACACTTTGATATTTTCTTCTCCTACCACCCCTATTCTTTTGGTATGTGTGTATATTTATCTAACTTTATTTGAAAATGTCATTACACAAAAAAAGTTACAATATTGATTACATGCAGGGTGCAAGGCTGCTTGTCACAAGTTGTACAGCTCTTCCAGCTCCTCAGATGGCGGGCAGGAACCATGGATGCAGTGAGCATTTCCTCTCTGGATTGCCACACTAAGGCGCTGAAAAAGAAATATATATATATATATATATATATATATATATATATATATATATATATATATATATATATACATATATATATATAATACATTTTCAAAGACTTTAGTTTACAAATACACAACTGAATAGAACTTACGCATCTCCGATTTTATATCTACATTTGAGTGAGGTGGATGGGGTGAGGTGGCATTAATAGGGAATTAATTTCATCAACACAAGACAGAACAAGAGGTGGCATTAATAGGGTATTAATTTCATCAACACAAGACAGAACACGAAACAATGGGTATTGAATAGAAGTGTTTGTAGAAAGCCTATTGGTCCATATTTCTTGATGCTTCTATATTGGAGCGGAGTCTTGAGGTGGGTAGAATATAGTTGTGCATTAATTGGCTGTTGATTGCTGGTGTTGACTTCTTGATGTGTAGTGCCTCGCAAACGTCAAGCCGCCTGCTATCGCTGTATCTATCGATGATTTCTGTGTTGTTTACTAGGATTTCTCTGGCGATGGTTTGGTTGTGGGAAGAGATTATATGTTCCTTAATGGAGCCCTGTTGCTTATGCATCGTTAAACGCCTAGAAAGAGATGTTGTTGTCTTGCCTATATACTGGGTTTTTTG
This sequence comes from Procambarus clarkii, assembly GCF_040958095.1. Lineage (NCBI taxonomy): Eukaryota > Metazoa > Arthropoda > Malacostraca > Decapoda > Cambaridae > Procambarus > Procambarus clarkii. The sequence goes on along the minus strand of NC_091181.1, from coordinate 12,741,018 downwards.
GAGCTTACAGTCCCCAAGAGGGCATTTGAAGGCATAGACGACGTTAGTCTCTTTTAAAGCGTTCTGTTTTGTGTCTGGAGAGTTTCTAATGAGTAGGCTGGCCGTTTTTCTGGTTTTATAGTAAATCGTCAGTTGTATCCTCTGATTTTTGTCTGTAGGGATAACGTTTCTATTAACAATATCTTTCAGGACCCTTTCCTCCGTTTTATGGGCTGTGGAAAAGAAGTTCCTGTAAAATAGTCTAATAGGGGGTATAGGTGTTGTGTTAGTTGTCTCTTCAGAGGTTGCATGGCGTTTCACTTTCCTTCTTATGATGTGTTCGACGAAACCATTGGAGAAGCCGTTGTTGACTAGGACCTGCCTTACCCTACAGAGTTCTTCGTCGACTTGCTTCCATTCTGAGCTGTGGCTGAGAGCACGGTCGACATATGCGTTAACAACACTCCTCTTGTACCTGTCTTGGCAGTCGCTGTTGGCATTTAGGCACATTCCTATGTTCGTTTCCTTAGTGTAGACTGCAGTGTGGAAACCTCCGCTCTTTTCCATGACTGTTACATCTAGAAAGGGCAGCTTCCCATCCTTTTCCATCTCGTAAGTGAAACGCAGCACGGAACTCTGCTCAAATGCCTCCTTCAGCTCCTGCAGATGTCTGACATCAGGTACCTGTGTAAAAATGTCGTCAACATACCTGCAGTATATGGCCGGTTTCAAGTTCATGTCGACTAAGACTTTTTGCTCGATGGTACCCATGTAGAAGTTTGCAAACAGGACACCTAGGGGAGAACCCATGGCGACCCCATCTACTTGCTTATACATGTGCCCATCCGGGCTCAAGAAGGGTGCCTCTTTTTTACAAGCTTGGAATAGTTTCCTTAGAATATTCTCTGGTTTGTCAAGAGGAGTACTAGCTGGATCACGATACACTCTGTCGGCTATCATCACGGTTGTCTCGTCCACAGGTACGTTGGTGAACAGTGATTCTACGTCCAACGAGGCTCTTATCCCTGTGGCCCGTGTGCCCGCAGTAAGTCAACAAATTCTTTTGGAGACTTCAGGCTGAAGGCGCAAGGATCATAAGGAGTCAGCAGGCCGTTGAGTCGCTTCGCCAGTCTGTACGTGGGTGTGGGTATCTAGTTAATGATTGGCTGAAGTGGGTTTCCAGGCTTGTGTGTCTTGACATTTCCATACGCATATCCAGGTTTATATTCCCCAATAATCTTTGGCAGGTGGAGTCCGGATTTCTTGGCGTTCACAGTTTCAATCAGTTTGTTGACTTTTGCTTTCAATTCGGCTGTAGTGTCCTTCGTTACCCTTTGGAATTTGGTTTGGTCAGAGAGTATGAGGTTCATTTTCGCCAGATATTCGTCTTTTTTAAGAATGACATATATTGGCGACTTGTCACCTCTCCTGACAACTATCTCCTTGTTCGCACGAAGGCTTTTAGCTGCCGCTTTGAGCTCGGGGGACAGCATGGTGCTTCTGTATACAAAACAATTACAGCAATCAACGCAAAGAAAGGTAGTGTGCATTTCAATAAACTTCAAGGCGACTATAGCTTAGGATATGCCTACGGCAATGTTAAGACGCATAAACCAGGTAACCCACTACGCCCTATAATCAGCCAAATACCAACCCCAACTTATCACCTGGCAAAGAAACTCAATGAACTCCTAACTCCATACACTCCAAGTAAGTTTAGTCTACAATCATCAGCAGATTTCCTAGAATTGATCAAATCTACCCAGCCCGATGATATCATGGCTTCCCTGGACGTTGAATCCCTATTTACCAACGTCCCAGTCGACACAACCATAGGAATGATACTGGATAGAGTATACAGAGACGAGAGCACCCCCAAATTAGACATACCTGAGCCACACTTGAAAAGTCTTCTCGAAGCATGTACAAAGGAAGCCCCTTTCATCAGTCCACAAGGAGACATGTATTTACAAATAGACGGAGTAGCAATGGGCTCCCCCTTAGGAGTTTTATTTGCTAATTTTTATATGGGAACCATCGAAGACAGGGTCTTCAGTAGCAGACAAAAACCAACTGTATACTGCCGTTATGTAGATGACATATTCGTAATAGTAAAAGACTCAGATGAACTAATTGACCTAAAAAGACACCTAGAGAGAGAGTCAGTACTCCGATTTACACTTGGAAATAGTGAAAATAACAGTCTGCCATTCCTGGATGTACTAATAACAAAAACAGGAACCTCTTTAAGCACCAACGTATATACCAAGCCCACCAACATAGGATTATGCCTGAACGGTAGAAGTGAGTGCCCCCAAAGATACAAAGCCAGTGTTCTCAATGCTTATATTCGTCGAGCGCTTACCCACTGCTCTGAATGGAGCAACGTGAGTAGAGAGTTTGAAAGAGTAACTCAGGTATTGGTGAACAACGGATATAGCAACGCGGAAATAAACGCTGCTATAAGAAGACACTTGGACCGTTGGTATAATTCAGAACCTAGAACAGAAACCACAACACCCCCAATAAAATTATATTACAAATCAACCATGCACAGTGAACATATAAAAGAGGAAAGAATAATGAAAGAAATAGTCCGTAAAGGAGTAAAAAGCACTACTCCTAATCAAAACATAAACCTGATAATATTCTACAAAACCAAGAAGACTTCCGAACTCCTTATCAAAAACAGCCCGAAGCCGACGGAGAACCCTCTACAGCAGTCAAGCGTTGTATACATGTACACTTGTCCCCACGAAGGATGTAACCTTCAATGTAAGTACATAGGTATGACGTCGACCAAGCTGACGAGGCGTTTGACATGCCATCTTCAATCTGGTGCCCCTAGGAATCACATGAGACAAGCCCATGACATTACTCTAACCAGAGAAATGTTGAACAAGAATACCTGCATAATAGACAAAACCCAAGATGCAAGAAGATTACAAATTCTTGAGGCAATTCACATAAGAATAGAGCGACCTACCATGAACACCCAAATCACGGAACTATTTACTCTTCCCACCATGAGAGTAAGGACAAGACAAGAACATATCGATGCCAACACAGAAGACAATGTCCAACATAATAGGCCAATTACACTGGATTAATTTTTGTGTTTAGATAGGAGCTGCCTTGTATGGGCCAATAAGCCTTCTGCAGCCTTTATGTTTCACCTCACATTTATCCCTTATGTATCCCCCCATGTTTTCACCTTTATTGTATTATCACCTGACCCAGTGCGGGTATAAAATCAACTAGTATTGTAAGATCTGTTCGACACGCTTGGTCCGGGAGACATCTCCCGTCACACAGCGTGCAGCTGCACCTCCACAGATCTCCAGTATCAGCTCTTGATACTGGTAATGGCTCAAAAGGGCCACCACTTACGGGCTATTCATGCCCGTGCCACCTTTTGGATGGTTTAATCGTCATCTTGGACACATTCATGGGAGACACCTCCCGTCACGCAGAGTGCACTTGCACCTCCACAGATCTCCAGTATCAACTCTTGATACTGGTGATGCCTCGAAAGGGCCACCACTTACGAGCTATTCATGCCCGTGCCACCTTTTGGGTGGCTTCATCTTCATCTTCTTCATCTGTTTAAAACACGGGAGACATCTCCCGTCACGCTGGGTGCAGTCGCACCTCCACAGATCTCCAGTATCATCTATTGATACTGGTGATGGCTCAAAAGGGCCACCACTTACCAATTCATGCCCGTGCCACCTATTGGGTGGCTTCATCTTCATCTTAACACATTCACAAGGGAGACATCTCCCATCATGCAGGGTGCATTCGCACCTCCACAGATCTCCAGAATCAGCTCTTGATACTGGTAATGGCTTAAAAAGGCCACCACTTACGGGCTATTCATGCCCGTGCCACCTTTTGGGTGGCTTAATCTTCATCATCATCATCATAAGATCTGTTCACTTGAGAATGAACCATGGAGGTTCGAAACGTTCTGCAAATTATATAAATAAGTGTAATACACTATAGTAAATCACTTCTTTTCTTCACCTCAAAAGTACGAAAATGAGTTTTGCAGAACTCCTATTTCAATTAAGCCCTGATGCTAAGAAAATAGTTAGAGGGATAGAAGCCCTAAACCAGAAAATAATAAACACAGAATATGCGGTCATATTCAATGAAACATGTTTGAAAGAAAACCTGCTTCCAGTATACACCAATATATATATATATATATATATATATATATATATATATATATATATATATATATATATAATATATATATATATATATATATATATATATATATATATATATATTTATATATAATATATATATATATGCGAACAAGCCTGAATGGTCCCCAGGACAATATGCAACTGAAAACTCACACCCCAGAAGTCACTCGAACCCATACTCCCAGAAGCAACGCAACTGGTATGTACAAGACGCCTTAATCCACTTGACCATCACGACGTGACATAATGAGGTGATAGCCGAGGCTATTTGAACCACCCCACCGCCGGCACTCGGATAGTAATCTTGGGCATAGCATTTTACCAAATCACCTCATTCTTTGGGGCACACGTGAGGAACACAAATGCGAACAAGCCTGAATGGTCCCCAGGACAATATGCAACTGAAAACTGACACCCCAGAAGTGACTCGAACCCATACTCCCAGAAGCAACGCAACTGGTATGTACAAGACGCCTTAATCCACTTGACCATCACGACCGGACATAATGAGGTGATAGCCGAGGCTATTTGAACCACCCCACCGCCGGCAATCGGATAGTAATCTTGGGCATAGCATTTTACCAAATCACCTCATTCTTTGGGGCACACGTGAGGAACACAAATGCGAACAAGCCTGAATGGTCCCCAGGACAATATGCAACTGAAAACTCACACCCCAGAAGTGACTCGAACCCATACTCCCAGAAGCAACGCAACTGGTATGTACAAGACGCCTTAATCCACTTGACCATCACGACCGGACATAATGAGGTGATATCCGAGGCTATTTGAACCACCCCACCGCCGGCACTCGGATAGTAATCTTGGGCATAGCATTTTACCAAATCACCTCATTCTTTGGGGCACACGTGAGGAACACAAATGCGAACAAGCCTGAATGGTCCCCAGGACAATATGCAACTGAAAACTCACACCCCAGAAGTGACTCGAACCCATACTCCCAGAAGCAACGCAACTGGTATGTACAAGACGCCTTAATCCACTTGACCATCCTCACGTGTGCCCCAAAGAATGAGGTGATTTGGTAAAATGCTATGCCCAAGATTACTATCCGAGTGCCGGCGGTGGGGTGGTTCAAATAGCCTCGGCAATCACCTCATTATGTCCGGTCGTGATGGTCAAGTGGATTAAGGCGTCTTGTACATACCAGTTGCGTTGCTTCTGGGAGTATGGGTTCGAGTCACTTCTGGGGTGTGAGTTTTCAGTTGCATATTGTCCTGGGGACCATTCAGGCTTGTTCGCATTTGTGTTCCTCACGTGTGCCCCAAAGAATGAGGTGATTTGGTAAAATGCTATGCCCAAGATTACTATCCGAGTGCCGGCGGTGGGGTGGTTCAAATAGCCTCGGCTATCACCTCATTATGTCCGGTCGTGATGGTCAAGTGGATTAAGGCGTCTTGTACATACCAGTTGCGTTGCTTCTGGGAGTATGGGTTCGAGTCACTTCTGGGGTGTGAGTTTTCAGTTATATATATATATATATATATATATATATATATATATATATATATATATATATATATATATATATATATATATATATATATATATATATATATTTATATATATATATATATATATATATATATATATATATATATATATATATATATATATTTATATATATATATATATATATATATATATATATATATATATATATATATATATATATATATATATATATATATATATATATATATATATTAAATATGACCGAAAAAGTAAGATTAATAATTCTAACACGAATTTTCTCAATCTTTTGTACATTTCTTTTCACTGTTGGAGGTAAATCAAAAATCAATTCTCCAAAATTCATTTTTATTTCTAGTCTGACGCGACACGAGCGCGTTTCGTAAAACTTATTACATTTTCAAAGACTTTAGTTTACAAATACACAACTGAATAGAACTTACGCATCTCTGATTTCTTTCAGGAAAGGGTCCTGAAAGATATTGTTAATAGAAACGTTATCCCTACAGACAAAAATCAGAGGATACAACTGACGATTTACTATAAAACCAGAAAAACGGCCAGCCTACTCATGAGAAACTCTCCAGACACAAAACAGAACGCTTTAAAAGAGACTAACGTCGTCTATGCCTTCAAATGCCCTCTTGGGGACTGTAAGCTCCAAAAAAAACAGTATATAGGCAAGACAACAACATCTCTTTCTAGGCGTTTAACGATGCATAAGCAACAGGGCTCCATTAAGGAACATATAATCTCTTCCCACAACCAAACCATCGCCAGGGAAATCCTAGTAAACAACACAGAAATCATCGATAGATACAGCGATAGCAGGCGGCTTGACGTTTGCGAGGCACTACACATCAAGAAGTCAACACCAGCAATCAACAGCCAATTAATGCACAACTATATTCTACCCACCTCAAGACTCCGCTCCGATATAGAAGCATCAAGAAATATGGACCAATAGGCTTTCTACAAACACTTCTATTCAATACCCATTGTTTCGTGCTCTGTCTTGTGTTGATGAAATTAATACCCTATTAATGCCACCTCTTGTTCTGTCTTGTGTTGATGAAATTAATACCCTATTAATGCCACCTCACCCCATCCACCTCACTAAAATGTAGATATAAAATCGGAGATGCGTAAGTTCTATTCAGTTGTGTATTTGTAAACTAAAGTCTTTGAAAATGTAATAAGTTTTACGAAACGCGCTCGTGTCGCGTCAGACTAGAAATAAAAATGAATTTTGGAGAATTGATTTTTGATTTACCTCCAACAGTGAAAAGAAATGTACGAAAGATTGAGAAAATTCGTGTTAGAATTATTAATCTTACTTTTTCGGTCATATTTAATAATATATGTCTACAGGAAAGACTGCTACCAAAATATACTAATATATATATATATATATATATATATATATATATATATATATATGTATATATATATATATATATATATATATATATATATATTGTGACGGTGTTCCCCCCCCTTATATTTCTCCCACGCCTGCAGTAAGAGTCATGTCCAATTTACCCGAGCGTTCTCTACGTCGCAGGCATCAATTTGATATATGTGGGAGGATGTAGTGTTCTAGGAGTGCTGAGAAATTTATCAAAGAAGAGTATTTTGGCCTGTGGTTTAGGCCCTTTAGGAAGCCAATATGGCGCTGGCTCTTCTGTTTTGCCGCCAAAACTGTGTGACGTCAGTGACACCAGATTGGTCACCGACAGCGAGGTGGCACAGGGAGCCAATGAAAACCTCCCATGGCGAATATGACTTCACGAAGGAAGGGGGGTCCAGTCATCGCGCCGCGCTGGCGCCATCAGTCTAAGACAGCACGTCAAGGAGGCCGGACGTGTGCTGGGGGGTCCTGTCAGTTGGACAGTTTACCCCGTCTCCGGAGGACTTACGCATCACCCGTGGTCTGCCATCACCTGTAGGGTCTTCCTTCGTTCATGTGTTGGACCGGAGAAGGAATTGACAGTATATTGAGCAACAAGTGCTCCAGGAACAGGTGTTGTGCATGAGTGGAGTCTAGGCAGCGACGTATGCGACGGCTGATAGCTCCACAGTGATGACGTAGTTGCTGATCCAATCCTCCGTGAGGTAATCAGTCTGATACGACACGTCAAGGTGGTTGGACGTGCGAAGATTGGTCCTGTCAGTTTGACAGTTGTTTCCCGCTCCCGTGGATTTTACGCTTCTCCCGAAGTCTGCCAGTACTCTATGAGGTCTTCCTTCGTTCATGTGTTGGACCAGAGAGGGAATCGACGGGATATTGAGCAACAAGTGCTCCAGGACAGGTACTGTGCAAGAAGAAGTGAAGTCTGTGCAGTGACGTATGCGACGTCTGAGGCAGTTCACCCGTTTGTGACGGCATAGTGGCTGGACTGAGCCACCGGGAAGCAGTGGAAGAAGAAAACTATTCGGGAATCCGAACGACTGCAGCCGAGACGTAGGCGGGCAGCCGTAGCTGGGAGGAGAAGGCGACGGCCGGGAGACCGACTCCAACCCTACAAGAAGTCGAGGAGGAGCACGGACCTGCAGTGAAGAGGCACGGAGACGACGCGCTTACGGTGGGACGTTGATTGAGTTCCTGGAGGACACGACAGTGTGTGTGTGGGGGCGTTCCCTACACGAGGCAGGAGCCAGGACCAGGAGCTACAACTCAACTCTCATCGGAGGATAGGTGGAAGTAGGTGATTCTAGTTTCCCTCCCAATTCCCCTTTAGTCAGCTATATTATTTAGCCAGAGTATTTTGTATGTCGTGAGCAAGGCTCACCTATGTCACAGTAAGGCACAAGTGTGCAGTGGGACTATAAAGAGTACTCACGATATTTATGATTATTATTGGTGTATGCAGGCACCCGGAGTAATTGATGAATTTACTGTGTTGAGAATGTCTTTCATGAGACTTTAATGTGATCATATAGTGAGAGAATATATATATACAAATGTGCCAGTATTTGGGAGTTAAGCTATGTGCCCAGTAACTATGTTATTATCATTATAAATGTCTATGACTCATCCATATACATATATATGTCTATGCTCGTGTATTGAATAATCATTCATGTGTGCAGTGATTAATTGTGTTATCGCCCACGAAAGGAATTACTAAGAACTCCAGTGATATATACTTGCATACGTTATCATTAAATGAAGGGCAGTGTGTAATACCATGACAGTGAATTATTGTCACCTTTAATATAGAAATGTTTGATTGAGCCCAAGATCAGGGTAGCGTAGTATTTACGTGCTATTGTCGCAAATATTGTGTGTTCAATCTTCTAGTGATCTTTGAGAACTTAAAGAAACAGAGCGCGTGACGCCAGGAAAACAAGCAAACAGATAAAGTGACATTCGCGCAGGGGTAGTCACCCAGCTGATTTTGACATTGACGAGAGGGGGAGTGTTGCCGGCTTGATGAGTTCATATTATATGTGTGGGAACGAGCGACTCCCGCCTGAAACAGCAGTTTGCTTATTGATATTATCTTGTGATGTCTTGGAATGAGTTTTAAGTAAAATACAAAGTACATTGGTGTTTATATCATCCCCTCCATATTTCTTGTGGCTATATAATACCTGACAGCAGATCGTAATAGAAGTAAATACCTGCCTGATATCAGATCTATTGAGTGTGTCCTTCCCACTGTTACCACAATTCAACAAATCCACTGACGTGTTACTGGACACTGAAAACACCAGTTGGCGACCTTGTGGTTAGTCGTTGAGCCCATTGTTGGGGCGGGCATACAACAGTTAAGTGAACAAGTTGTGTTCCCACTCCTTCTCGATCAGAGGCCAGTTGGGATTGACTGCGATACTCTCCTGGCGTACAGTGGCGCCGCGAGGATAGAGTGAAGACCCGCAGGGCTACGGTGAGTGACCTTGAGTGTACTGTTACTTGCCCCATTCCCCTCTCATTGGAGGTGAACCCCGACAATATATATACATATTTATATACGTATATATACCTAACCTAACCTATAGAGATAGGTTAGGTTGGGTTAGGTAGGGTTGGTTAGGTTCGGTCATATATCTACGATAATTTTAACTCCAATAAAAAAAAATTGACCTCATACATAATGAAATGGGTAGCTTTATCATTTCATAAGAAAAAAATTAGAGAAAACATATTAATTCAGGAAAACTTCTACACTCCAACACTTTCCCGTCACAATATATATATATGCGAACAAGCCTGAATGGTCCCCAGGACTATATGCAACTATATATATATATATATATGTCGTACCTAATAGCCAGAACGCACTTCTCGGCCTACTATGCAAGGCCCGATTTGCCTATTAAGCCAAGTTTTCCTGAATTAATATATTTTCTCTAATTTTTTTCTTATGAAATGATAAAGCTACCCATTTCATTACGTATGATGTCAATTTTTTTTTATTGGAGTTAAAATTAACGTAGATATATGACTGAACCTAACCAACCCTACCTAACCTAACCTATCCTATCTTTATAGGTTAGGTTAGGTTAGGTAGCCGAAAAAGTTAGGTTAGGTTAGGTTAGGTAGGTTAGGTAGTCGAAAAATAATTAATTCATGAAAACTTGGCTTATTAGGCAAATTGCGCCTTGCATAGTAGGCTGATAAGTGCGTTCTGGCTACTAGGTACGACATATATATATATATATATATATATATATATATATATATATATATATATATATATATATATATATATATATATATATTTATATATATATATATATATGTATATATATATATATATATATATATATATATATATATATATATATATATATATATATATATATATTATTAAATATGACCGAAAAAAGTAAGATTAATAATTCCTGGGGACCATTCAGGCTTGTTCGCATATATATATATTGTGACGGGAAAGTGTTGGAGTGTACAAGTTTTCCTGAATTAATATATTTTCTCTAATTTTTTTCTTATGAAATGATAAAGCTACCCATTTCATTATGTATGAGGTCATTTTTTTTTTATTGGAGTTAAAATTATCGTAGATATATGACCGAACCTAACCAACCCTACCTAACCCAACCTAACCTATCTTTATAGGTTAGGTTAAGTATATATACGTATATAAATATGTATATATATATATATATATATACATATATATATATATATATTTATATATATATATATATATATAATATACATATATATATATATATATATATATATATATATATATATATATATATATATATATATATATATATATATATATATATATATATATATATATATATATATATATATATATATATATTAGTATATTTTGGTAGCAGTCTTTCCTGTAGACATATATTATTAAATATGACCGAAAAAGTAAGATTAATAATTCTAACACGAATTTTCTCAATCTTTCGTACATTTCTTTTCACTGTTGGAGGTAAATCAAAAATCAATTCTCCAAAATTCATTTTTATTTCTAGTCTGACGCGACACGAGCGCGTTTCGTAAAACTTATTACATTTTCAAAGACTTTAGTTTACAAATACACAACTGAATAGAACTTACGCATCTCCGATTTTATATCTACATTTGAGTGAGGTGGATGGGGTGAGGTGGCATTAATAGGGTATTAATTTCATCAACACAAGACAGAACAAGAGGTGGCATTAATAGGGTATTTATTTCATCAACACAAGACAGAACACGAAACAATGGGTATTGAATAGAAGTGTTTGTAGAAAGCCTATTGGTCCATATTTCTTGATGCTTCTATATTGGAGCGGAGTCTTGAGGTGGGTAGAATATAGTTGTGCATTAATTGGCTGTTGATTGCTGGTGTTGACTTCTTGATGTGTAGTGCCTCGCAAACGTCAAGCCTCCTGCTATCGCTGTATCTATCGATGATTTCTGTGTTGTTTACTAGGATTTCTCTGGCGATGGTTTGGTTGTGGGAAGAGATTATATGTTCCTTAATGGAGCCCTGTTGCTTATGCATCGTTAAACGCCTAGAAAGAGATGTTGTTGTCTTGCCTATATACTGGGTTTTTTGGAGCTTACAATCCCCAAGAGGGCATTTGAAGGCATAGACGACGTTAGTCTCTTTTAAAGCGTTCTGTTTTGTGTCTGGAGAGTTTCTCATGAGTAGGCTGGCCGTTTTTCTGGTTTTATAGTAAATCGTCAGTTGTATCCTCTGATTTTTGTCTGTAGGGATAACGTTTCTATTAACAATATCTTTCAGGACCCTTTCCTCCGTTTTATGAGCTGTGGAAAAGAAGTTCCTGTAAAATAGTCTAATAGGGGGGTATAGGTGTTGTGTTAGTTGTCTCTTCAGAGGTTGCATGGCGTTTCACTTTCCTTCTTATGATGTCTTCGACGAAACCATTGGAGAAGCCGTTGTTGACTAGGACCTGCCTTACCCTACAGAGTTCTTCGTCGACTTGCTTCCATTCTGAGCTGTGGCTGAGAGCGCGGTCGACATATGCGTTAACAACACTCCTCTTGTACCTGTCTGGGCAGTCGCTGTTGGCCTTTAGGCACATTCCTATGTTCGTTTCCTTAGTGTAGACTGCAGTGTGGAAACCTCCGCTCTTTTCCATGACTGTTACATCTAGAAAGGGCAGCTTCCCATCCTTTTCCATCTCGTAAGTGAAACGCAGCACGGAACTCTGCTCAAATGCCTCCTTCAGCTCCTGCAGATGTCTGACATCAGGTACCTGTGTAAAAATGTCGTCAACATACCTGCAGTATATGGCCGGTTTCAAGTTCATGTCGACTAAGACTTTTTGCTCGATGGTACCCATGTAGAAGTTTGCAAACAGGACACCTAGGGGAGAACCCATGGCGACCCCATCTACTTGCTTATACATGTGCCCATCCGGGCTCAAGAAGGGTGCCTCTTTAGAACAAGCTTGGAGTAGTTTCCTCAGAATATTTTCTGGTATGTCAAGAGGAGTACAGGCTGGATCACGATACACTCTGTCGGCTATCATCCCGATTGTCTCGTCCACAGGTACGTTGGTAAACAGCGATTCTACGTCCAACGAGGCTCTAATCCCTGTGGCCCGTGTGCCCCGCAGTAAGTCAACAAATTCCTTTGGAGACTTCAGGCTGAAGGCGCAGGGAACATAAGGAGTTAGCAGGCCGTTGAGTCGCTTCGGCAGTCTGTACGTGGGTGTGGGTATCTGGCTAATGATTGGTTGAAGTGGGTTTCCAGGCTTGTGTGTCTTGACATTTCCATACGCATATCCAGGTTTATATTCCCCAATGATCTTTGGCAGGTGGAGTCCGGATTTCTTGGCGTTCACAGTTTCGATCAGTTTGTTGACCTTTGCTTTTAATTCGGCTGTAGTGTCCTTCGTTACCCTTTGGAACTTAGTTTGGTCAGAGAGTATGACGTTCATTTTCGCCAGATATTCGTCTTTTTTAAGAATGACATATATTGGCGACTTGTCACCTCTCCTGACAACTGTCTCCTTGTTCTCACGAAGGCTTTTAGCTGCCGCTTTGAGCTCGGGGGACAGTATGGTGCTTCTGTAATTGCCTCGATTCTTTCCTCCTTCTGCAATAAGTTCTGCTTGTAAGGTATCTTTGGTAGTGACCTTTGGAAATATATATATATATATATATATATATATATATATATATATATATATATATATATATATATATATATATATATATATATATATATATATATATATATGTCGTACCTAGTAGCCAGAACGCACTTCTCAGCCTACTATGCAAGGCCCGATTTGCCTAATAAGCCAAGTTTTCATGAATTAATATATTTTCTCTAAATTTTTTCTAATGAAATGATAAAGCTACCCATTTCATTATGTGTGAGGTCAATTTTTTTTATTGGAGTTAAAATTAACGTAGATATATGACCGAACCTAACCAACCCTACCTAACCTAACCTAACCTATCTTTATAGGTTAGGTTAGGTTAGGTAGCCGAAAAAGTTAGGTTAGGTTAGGTTAGGTTAGGTAGGTTAGGTAGTCGAAAAAATAATAATTCATGAAAACTTGGCTTATTAGGCAAATCGGGCCTTGCATAATAGGCCGAGAAGTGCTTTCTGGCTACTAGGTATGACATATATATATATATATATATATATATATATATATATATATATATATATATATATATATATATATATATATATATATATGTATGTATATATATATATATATATATATATATATATATATATATATATATATATATATATATATATAAATATATATATATATATATATATATATATATATATATATATATATATATATATATATATATATGACAGCCTTCCTTTCCTCCTCTCATGCATCACACGACCTCGTCAGAGATATTTTACCTGCAACCCTGAGGGATTCAGCAGGAATACACGATCCTGCTTTCACTGAATGTTCAAATCAGTGGGATGTTCTTGCAGCCCCAGCAACCATTATAGAGCCAACAAAACAACACAAACAGTCCGGCTGGGACCACCCTCTAGTGGAAAAAGTAGCTGATGCCATGCTCAGCGTCGCAACATCATACAAGGAGAAAGCCCGCCTCAGAGCAGTGCGTGCCCCCCATGCAGGAGACTTCCTCCTGGCAGTACCCATGTCAGCAATGGGCACGCGCCTAGATCCAGAATCCCTTCGTGTAGCAGTAGCCCTCCGCCTTGGTGCCCCAATTCACACTGAATACAAGTGTATTTGCAACAGGGTGGAAGCAGACCAATACGGACTGCATGGGTTGCATTGCGGAAGCACAAAGGGCTGGCATGCAAGACACAACGAGGTCAATGACATCATCAAGAGAAGCCTCGTCTCAGCTGGGTGCCCAGCGGAGAGAGAACCTCGCATCCTAGGGGTCCAAAACCCGGATTTCCCCGCACTTCGCCCTGATGGCATCACCATATACCCATGGAAGGAGGGTAGACAGTTGGTGTGGGACTACACATGTGTATCCACCCTGGCTGACACCTATGTACACTTCGGAGCTGATCAAGCAGGTGGGGCGGCCAACCACAGGGAAACAGCAAAATCACTCAAGTACAGGCGACTGGAAGGTCAATACCTCTTTGTTCCCATAGCGTCTGAGACGCATGGCCCCTGGGGCAAGAGTGCCTTGGGATTTCTCAAGGAATTGGGTTCCAGGCTCATTGACGTCACCAGAGACCCAAGGGCTTCCAGTTTTTTATTTCAGCGTCTCAGTGTGGCGATCCAGAGGGGAAATGCTTGCTGCGTCCTCGGTTCCTGTCCAGAAGCGGAGGAGCTTCAAGAGATCCATAACCTTTAGGCATTTGTCTTGTATGTTTTGTAACCTTTAAATACACAATAAAGGAAAAAAAAAAAAAAGGGAAGGGGATGGTAGGAGAAAAGCACACAGAAACTGTATTGGAGGGGACCTACATTCCCTCCAATGCGTTATGTGTGGTTTCCTCCGAGGCTATGGGTCCCCCTTCTTCCAGCTAGAGGTGGTACTCCCTTCCCTATTGTTATATATATATATATATATATATATATATATATATATATATATATTGGTAGCAGTCTTTCCTGTAGACATATATTATTAAATATGACCGAAAAAGTAAGATTAATAATTCTAACACTAATTTTCTCAATCTTTCGTACATTTCTTTTCACTGTTGGAGGTAAATAAAAAATCAATTCTCCAAAATTCATTTTTATTTCTAGTCTGACGCGACACGAGCGCGTTTCGTAAAACTTATTACATTTTCAAAGACTTTAGTTTACAAATACACAACTGAATAGAACTGATTGATTGATTGATAAAGATTAAGCCACCCAAGAGGTGGCACGGGCATGAATAGCCCGTAAGTGGTACAATTTTTTTTTCTCAATATTCTGAGGTTGCATTTAACCATCAGGCTGTTATCGTGGGGGAGGATACTGCTTCACAGTCTTTATGAGGTTGTCCAGCTGCTGGACACCTTTGTTGACCAGGAGAGTGGCTGTGTTGATGGCTTCAGGGTGGCCACTGCATGATTCAGGAACTCTTAAAGCTCTTCTAAGGTCATTGGTTGCTTCACATTCCAGAAGATAGTGAAGTAATGGCTTTTCTGTGACAGTTTGGCAGAAGATGCACTCTCTCTGTCGGGGTTCACCAATCTCCCAGTTGCATCTGTAACCTAGACGTAGTCTATATAGCCTAACTGCTATTTCCCTGTGGATTCCTTTTGGGATATTTAACCTTTCTACTTTGGTTGCCTGAAGATACCATGTTGCAGATGGCGAACCTTCAGCTATTCTTTAGTGCAGGTCGGCTTTGTTGAGATGTGAGAGTTTTTTGGTGATGATGTTTTTTATGTTCTCTAGACTGGGTTGAATTGTTTTATGTATCACTGGATGACGAGTTGCCAATTTAGCAATTTCATCAGCTTTTTCATTTAATGGGATTCCAATATGGGATGGGATCCAGTTTAAAGTTATGTTGAGGCCTTTGCCTTTAGCGACTGCTCCTTGATACAAAATGGTGGTAATTATTTCCACATTATCTTTCCACTGTTTTTGTCCTAGTATTTGAAGTGCAGCTTTTGAGTCTGTGTGTATGATTGCATTTTGAGTGTTTTGTGCAATCACATATGCGAATGCCTGTTGTATGGCAAACAGCTCAGTTTGGGTTGATGATACTAGTCCTCCCAGTCTCCAATATGCCTGAACGCTGCTCGTGCAAAGAGCAGCGCCAGCACTCTCATTTTCTGTGTCCACCGATCCGTCTGTGAAGATGTGGGTGAATAGAACTTACGCATCTCCGATTTTATATCTACATTTTAGTGAGGTGGATGGAGTGAGGTGGCATTAATAAGGTATAAATTTCATCAACACAAGACAGAACAAGAGGTGGCATTAATAGGGTATTAATTTCATCAACACAAGACAGAACACGAAACAATGGGTATTGAATAGAAGTGTTTGTAGAAAGCCTATTGGTCCATATTTCTTGATGCTTCTATATTGGAGCGGAGTCTTGAAGTGGGTAGAATATAGTTGTGCATTAATTGGCTGTTGATTGCTGGTGTTGACTTCTTGATGTGTAGTGCCTCGTAAACGTCAAGCCGCCTGCTATCGCTGTATCTATCGATGATTTCTGTGTTGTTTACTAGGATTTCTCTGGCGATGGTTTGGTTGTGGGAAGAGATTAAATGTTCCTTAATGGAGCCCTGTTGCTTATGCATCGTTAAACGCCTAGAAAGAGATGATGTTGTCTTGCCTATATACTGGGTTTTTTGGAGCTTACAGTCCCCAAGAGGGCATTTGAAGGCATAGACGACGTTAATCTCTTTTAAAGCGTTCTGTTTTGTGTCTGGAGAGTTTCTCATGAGTAGGCTGGCCGTTTTTCTGGTTTTATAGTAAATCGTCAGTTGTATCCTCTGATTTTTGTCTGTAGGGATAACGTTTCTATTAACAATATCTTTCAGGACCCTTTCCTCCGTTTTATGAGCTGTGGAAAAGAAGTTCCTGTAAAATAGTCTAATAGGGGGGTATAGGTGTTGTGTTAGTTGTCTCTTCAGAGGTTGCCTGGCGTTTCACTTTCCTTCTTATGATGTCTTCGACGAAACCATTGGAGAAGCCGTTGTTGACTAGGACCTGCCTTACCCTACAGAGTTCTTCGTCGACTTGCTTCCATTCTGAGCTGTGGCTGAGAGCACGGTCGACATATGCGTTAAAAACACTCCTTTTGTACCTGTCTAGGCAGTCGCTGTTGGCATTTAGGCACATTCCTATGTTCGTTTCCTTAGTGTAGACTGCAGTGTGGAAACCTCCGCTCTATTCCATGACTGTTACATCTAGAAAGGGCAGCTTCCCATCCTTTTCCATCTCGTAAGTGAAACGCAGCACGGAACTCTGCTCAAACGCCTCCTTCAGCTCCTGCAGATGTCTGACATCAGGTACCTGTGTGAAAATGTCGTCAACATACCTGCAGTATATGGCCGGTTTCAAGTTCATGTCGACTAGGACTTTTTGCTCGATGGTACCCATGTAGAAGTTTGCAAACAGGACACCTAGGGGAGAACCCATGGCGACCCCATGGGTCGTAGTCCTCTCCTCGTAGCTCATACCTCTCAGCTCGAGTACTAGTCTGGTGGCAAACCTTTGAACCTTTTCCAGTTTAGTCTTATCCTTGACTAGATATGGACTCCATGCTGGGCCTGCATACTCCAGGATTGGCCTGACATATGTGGTATACAAAGTTCTGAATGATTCTTTACACAAGTTTCTGAATGCCGTTCGTATGTTGGCCAGCCTGGCATATGCCGTTGATGTTATCCGCTTGATATGTGCTGCAGGAGACAGGTCTGGCGTGATATCAACCCCCAAGTCTTTTTCCTTCTCTGACTCCTGAAGAATTTCCTCTCCCAGATGATACCTTGTATCTGGCCTCCTGCTCCCTACACCTATCTCCATTACATTAAATTTGGTTGGGTTAAACTCTAACAACCATTTGTTCGACCATTCCTTCAGCTTGTCTAGGTCTTCTTGAAGCCTCAAACAGTCCCCTTCTGTTTTAATCCTTCTCATAATTTTAGCATCGTCTGCAAACATTGAGAGAAATGAATCGATACCCTCTGGGAGATCATTTACATATATCAGAAACAAGATAGGACCGAGTACAGAGCCCTGTGGGACTCCACTGGTGACTTCACGCCAATCGGAGGTCTCACCCCTCACCGTAACTCTCTGCTTTCTATTGCTTAGATACTCCCTTATCCACTGGAGCACCTTACCAGCTACACCTGCCTGTCTCTCCAGCTTATGTACCAGCCTCTTATGCGGTACTGTGTCAAAGGCTTTCCGACAATCCAAGAAAATGCAGTCCGCCCAGCCCTCTCTTTCTTGCTTAATCTTTGTCACCTGATCGTAGAATTCTATCAAGCCTGTAAGGCAAGATTTACCCTCCCTGAACCCATGTTGGCGATTTGTCACGAAGTCCCTTCTCTCCAGATGTGTTACCAGGTTTTTTCTCACGATCTTCTCCATCACCTTGCATGGTATACAAGTCAAGGACACTGGCCTGTAGTTCAGTGCCTCTTGCCTGTCGACCTTTTTGTATATTGGGACCACATTCACCGTCTTCCATATTTCTGGTAGGTCTCCCGTCTCCAGTGACTTACTATACACTATGGAGAGTGGCAAGCGAAGTGCCTCTGCACACTCTTTCAGTATCCATGGTGAGATCCCATCTGGACCAACAGCCTTTCTAACATCCAGATCCAGCAGGTGTCTCTTGACCTCCCCTCTCGTAATTTCGAACTCTTCCAAGGCCGCCTGGTTCACCTCCCTTTCTCCTAGCACAGTGACCTCACCTTGTTCTATTGTGAAGACCTCCTGGAACCTCTTGTTGAGTTCTTCACACACCTCTCTGTCATTCTCTGTATACCTGTCCTCGCCTGTTCGAAGTTTCAATACCTGTTCTTTCACTGTTGTTTTCCTTCTGATGTGACTGTGGAGTAGCTTTGGTTCGGTCTTGGCTTTGTTTGCTATATCATTTTCAAAACTTTTCTCTGCTTCTCTTCTCACCCTGACGTACTCATTCTTGGTTCTCTGGTATCTCTCTCTGCTTTCTGGTGTTCTGTTATTCCGGAAGTTCCTCCACGCCCTTTTGTTCAGTTTCTTCGCTTCTATACATGCCCTATTATACCATGGATTCTTCTGTTGCTTCTCGGATTTTTCCCTTTGGGCCGGGATGAACCTGTTTACTGCCTCTGACACTTTTGGGTAACATAGTCCATCATACCCTGTACAGACTTATCTCTGAGGTCTGTGTCCCAAGGTATTTCACTTAGGAAACTTCTCATCTGTTCATAATTTCCCTTTCGGTATGCCAGCCTTTTGATTCCTAGTTCTTTTTTGGGGGAGATAAGTCCTAGCTCTACCAGATACTCAAAGTTCAATACACTCTGGTCACTCATTCCCAAGTGCGCTTCCATCTTAACTTCTCTTATATCCCACTCATTTAGGGTAAATATCAAATCAAGCATTGCTGGTTCATCTTCTCCTCTCATTCTTGTTGGTTCTTTGATGTGCTGGCTTAGAAAGTTTCTTGTTGCCACGTCCAGCAGCTTAGCCCTCCATGTTTCTGGTCTTCCATGCGGGTCTCTGTTCTTCCAATCTATCTTCCCATGGTTGAAGTCTCTCATAATTAGTAATCCAGATCCATTCCTGCTAGCAACAGAAGCTGCTCTTTCTATTATGTTAATGGTGGCCATGTTGTTTCTATCATATTCCTGTCTAGGTCTTCTGTCATTTGGTGGTGGATTATATATGACTACGACTATAATTTTTTTCCCTCCATTTGTTACGGTACCTGCTATGTAGTCAGGCCTTCACAGCCCTGAATATCCATCTCCTCAAATTCCCAGCCTTTTCTTACCAGCAGAGCTACACCACCCCCACCTCTTCCTTCCCTCTCTTTCCTCATAACATAATAGTCCTGTGGGAACACTGCGTTTGTTATCGTTTTCGTGATCTTTGTTTCTGTGAGGGCTATTATGTCTGGGTTTTCCTCTAGTACCCGTTCTCCAAGCTCATTTGCTTTATTTGTAATTCCATCTATGTTAGTGTACATCGCTTTGAGGCTCACTTTCTTCTGTCCCTTCTCAAATCGCCTCCTTGGTGAGTGTTCTGCTGGTGGGGGAGGCTGTTCCATGGGTGTGAGGACCTGTGAGGTGGAAAACAGGGTCTCAGAGAATACTGGGATGAGGGGCAGGGGATCCACTGAAGGGGAAGGGACAGGGAGGGTATGGGGTGAAAGGGGAGGGAGGACGGGAAGGAAAGGGGGGGAGGGAGGACTCGGGAGGAGGGGAGGGGTAGAAGGGTGGAGATTGGGTGTGGGGGGAGGGATATTTGGCTGAACATTTGAGTGGGGGCAGGGAGGGTTTGGGGTAGGGGGGGTTTCTATGCAGAGGAGGGAGGCGGGGTTGTCCTCCCTTGTGGTGTTACTGGGTAGCTGGTTGTGGGTTCCCCCCTCGCTTCTCGGGGTGTTGTGTTGGGAGCTGTGACTTCCTGGTTTTCCCCTCTCGCCCTGCGCCTCTTCCTTGCTTCTGCCGCCATGGCTCTGTGTGTGTGTGTGTGTGTGTGTGTGTGTGTGTGTGTGTGTGTGTGTGTGTGTGTGTGTGTGTGTGTGTGTGTGTGTGTGTGTGTGTGTGTGTGTGTGTGTGAGTGTGTGTGTGTGTGTGTGTGTGTGTGTGTGTGTGTGTGTGTGTGTGTGTGTGTGTGTGTGTGTGTGTGTGTGTGTGTTTGTGTGTGTGTAACACAACTTCACCTCCGAGAAACAAAATGCAATTGATTAAAGATCAATGGCATTTTTGCTGTAAATAAGAATGTAACAATTAAAATGAAAATTTAAAATAAACATGTCTCATTATTATGTTACATCATACACAAAACTCCTGGATAAAGCATACGCAATTACATTTTGCCTACCAGGAATATGCTTAATCTCTACATTGAACTCTTGCAGAAATAAGGACCATCTACGAATCCTTTTGTTCTTAATTTTCATCATATGGATGAAAACAAGTGGGTTGTAATCTGTGAACACTAACGCTTTATTACCTGAAATGTAGTTTCAAATTTCCTAACAGATAAAATGAGATCTAGTGCCTCTTTTTCCACTACAGAATAGTTCTTCTGTGCTTTATTAAATTTTCTAGAATAATAGTATACTGGATGTTCAATGTAATCAAGGCCAACCTGTATAAGAACAGCACTGATTCCCAAATCAGACGCATCAACAAGCAGGATAAAAGGTCTGTCATATTAAGGGCTGGCAAGAACAGGTGACGTAAACAATATTCCCTATAAATTCTGAAATGAAGTTTGACAATCTTGTGTCCACTTAAATTTCACTTGCTTATGCAACATATTGGTTAATGGGGCAGCAACTGTAGAAAAGTCTTACAGTACCGCCTGTAGTAAGCACCAACCCGTTCTTGCACTTGCTGTGACATACAAATTGATTGTGAATATTTTAGTTTACCTTGAATAGCTTCGTAGAAAACACCGATCTTACCTAACCTTCTTAGTATGTTAAGATAAGCATCTTATTGCTTCTTATTTACAATTATTACTTAACCTATCAACGGTATAGGTTTGTAATAATTGTAATTAAGAAGCAATAAGATGCTTATCTTAACATACTAAGAAGGTTAGGTGAGGTCGGTGTTTTCTATGAAGCTTTTCAGGTAAACTAAAATATTCACAATCAATTAGTATGTCACATATGCACTTATTAAATAAGGCAATATTGCCTAGAAGCGAGTACGAAAACGGGTTGAGTAAGCATACATTCCAATAAATCTTTGCACTCCCATTTTACTAGTTAGTACTGGATAGTCCACTATTGTTTGTATTTTATCTTGCAAAGGAAGTATCTTACCCTGTCCCACTTCATGTCCAAGATATATCATAGTACCCTTTGCCCAACTACACTTGTTGGCGTTTACGGTTAAATTGGCACTCTGCAACACTAAATAATTTCTTAAGACCAGACAGGTAGTCTTTCAACACTTACTATACAAGACAATATCATCTAGTTATGCCATGCAATTTGGCACGTCCTTGAGCAAACAACTCATAAGTTTCTGGAAAGTGGCAGGAGCATTTCTCAGACCAAAAGGCATTACGTTAAATTCATTTGCACCATCAGTTGTAATAAAGGTTGTCACTTCCCAAGCATAATTACTTAGGTAGATCTGATGGTAACTCTTAGACAAATCAAGTTTTGACACATATTGAGCATTACTAATCTGGTCTATACATTCTTCTAAAATTGGTAATGGGAACACATCAACGGTTCTTACCTTGTTTAATTTACGATAGTCTGCACATAACCTCTAGGTTCCCCCTGGCTTTGGTACCAGCAGACAAGGAAAACTCCAAGAACTCTGGGTTGGACGGATGAAGTTGTGTTGAAGTAGATAATCCACTTCCTGTTGGATGAGTTGTCTTTTCCCTGTATGGATGCTGTCGAATTGGAGTGTTGTCAAACAGTTGGATGTCGTGGGTGATGAGATGTGTCTGAGTGGGAACCTCCCCAAACAGATACGCATGTGTGTCCAGCAGGACCTGGAACTCATCACGCTGCTCCTCCTGTAAATGACACAGCATCTCCTTCCCTCCGGAACTGCAACTGAGATAATGAATGTTAACATCTTACCCCTCAATATAATCCTCCTCAGGTGGTAACTCCTCCTGACCTAAAGAAGCTACAACACCTGGTCTACAATAGGCCTTCAAACGGTTGACATGCACAATCATTTGTTGTTCTAAAATATTAGGGTTAGACAATTTATAAGATAATTCTCCCAACTTTTCTACCACTTGATTGGGTCCTTCAAAGTCATGGGACATGGAAGTCCCTAGACGAGGTTTCAACACCAACACCAAATCGCCGACTGCAAACGACCTGAGCTTTGTCTTGGACTTCTTGTCATATAGCTGTTTCATTTCTTACTGAGTCTTCCCAAGATGTTCCATAGCCAACTCTTTTGCACGACACAACTTGTTCATGACATCACTCAAGTAACGACCACTCTGATGAACAGAGACATCACCAAGCAACCTCTCTTGAAGCATCTTCAATGGACCTCTGACCTGGTGTCCGAATACGAGATCAAATGGAGAACAACCAAGTGACTCTTGTAACTGCTCTCTGGCTGCGAAAAGAACAAAAGGAAGATTTTCGTCCCAATGACGTGGATAAGTCTCCCCTGTAGTCTTCAGCATCTGCTTTAACGTTTGATGAAAATGCTCAATTCTACTTTGACTTTGTGGATGATACGGACTCTAAAACTTATGTTGAATCCCATGCAATTCACAAAAAGTTCTGAAAACTTTGGAACAAAAGTTTCCCCCATTATCAGTCTGGATAACACGAAGCATCCCAAACAAGGAGAAAAATCGCTCTAGACACTTGACAAGATTATGAGCCTTAGTATTCCTTAAAGCATATGCCTCAGGAAATCTCGTAGTCATGCACATCAAGGTGAACAAAAACATATTACCTGACTTAGTTCTCGATAAAGGACCTACACAATCCATGACAACGTGAGAAAAAGGTTCTTCTCGAACAATAATAGGTTGTAATCGGGCTCTTGGCACAGATTGGTTGGGTTTTCCCACAGTTTGATATGCTACACAATTATGGCAGTATCTGACCACTTCTCTCTTCAATTTAGACCAGTAAAAATACTTACTTATTTTATGGTATATATTGTTTATACCTTGGTGACCTCCCATGAGGTCATCGTGTGCAGCCTGCAAGACCTGCTGGCGATAATCACAGGGGACAACTTGTTGGGTTCTAGTCTCACAATCATCTGATGAGGGAGCTCCCTTGGGTCTCCACCTTCTCATCAGAAGTTGATCCTTGAAGAAGAAACCCGTCCCGTCCTTCAATGCATCTACAGTAGCAGTGGCCTCAGAACTACATTCAAGTAAACTAGGATCAGTATTCTGAAAGGGACTCAAGGTTAAGGACTTAGACTCAGAAGCGAGCAAGCAAGTACCTAGCAACTTGATTTCCTTTCCTGACCCTGGCTGCTCAGAATAAAATGGAGTCACAGCTACTGCAGTCTCGCTCTCGACAACTGGGTCAGTGGAGATAAACGGGCAAGTCACAATTCAGCCTCCTTATCTTTACCTTCCTTGTGGTTTTGGCTCGGTGGGGCTTCTAGTAAGGACTCACTCAACATCCAACTGAGTCATTAAGGAAACCTCAAGATCCACCTCCCACTCCTTAACTGAAGGGATCATTGTCTTGGGAACATCTACCTTGGTTAGGACAGGATTGCTATCACCCGATTTTTCCCATTGACCTGGTCACACCACATGCAGGGTAAATAATGTCATCCTCTGCATCGTGCTGAGACAGTACACTGTTTGGGTTAATCAACATTATCGGACACTTTTGTCCTTCAACCTTATGGTTCCCAAAATCATTCCCTAGATTAATATCAAGCAATGTCCACTCCTCGAATGGGGAACTGTTTACTCACACCAACATTACACCACCCAGAAGTATAATTGGAATCAAGGTTAATCTGCATTAAAGACACTTGTTGCACACTGCCTGCAATACCTTGTAGTAGTACAACCTCCACAAGATCTCTGGTAGCAACATCAGCGAGCACATTATGGGAAATAAGAGACTGTGAAGCACCAGTATCACGGAGTAATTGAACAGTCAAAAATAAAACATAATAAATGGTACAAAACACAATCGAATCTGCCCATAATAGGTAAACAGCATGTCAAGGATTTGGGAATAATAATTCCCGACGTCCTAACGTTTAGGGAGCATAACCAAGCAAATATTGCGTCAGCCAGAAAAATGATAGGATGGATTACGAGAACTTTCAAATCCAGGGATCCCATCATGATGGTTGTACTCTTCAAGTCACTGGTGTTGTCCCGTCTCGAGTACTGCTCAGTACTCACTTCCCCCTTCAGAGCAGGAGAGATTGCTGGAATAGAGGGACTATAGAGAACATATACGGGACACGTAGACGAGATAAAGCACCTAAATTATTGGGATCGTCTCAAAGCTCTCCAAATGTACTCACTAGAAAGGAGACGAGAGAGATACCAAATAATATACACATCGAAAATACTGGAAGGCCAGGTCCCTAATCTACACATTAAAATAACAACGTACTGGAGTGGACGATATGGAAGAAAATGCAGAATAGAACCAGTGAAGAGCAAAGGTGCCATAGGCACAATCAGAGAACACTGTATAAACATCAGAGGTCCGCGGCTGTTCAACGTCCTCCTGGCGACTATAAGAAATATTGCCGGAACAACCGGGAACATCTTCAAGAGAAAACTAGATTGTTTTCTAAAAGACGTTCCGGACCAACCGGGCTGTGGTGGGTATGAGGACCTGCGGGCCGCTCCAAGCAACAGCCTGGTGAACCAAACTCTCACAAGTCATGCCTGGCCTCAGGCCGGGCTTGGGGGAGTAGAAGAACTCCCAGAACCCCATCAACCAGGTACTACTGTACTTCTACAATCTTTACAAAGTAATGTACCTGTAGACATATATGGTTTAAACTCAGTCATCCAATAGGGATTGACAGTAATACATGGTGAATTATTTGTTTGCTATCCTCTACTCATAATGAGACCAGTTCGTCTTAATTCAGGATGAAAACTAAAACAAGAATTATCACATGTACTTTCCTCTTACAATGAGTGCAGTATCTGACAGTGGTCACACCTGTTGAACCTACTGCAGGTTAAGAATTCACATTACTAGAATTTAGTATTCCTGTCAATGGTTTATCAAGTTTAGTTTTTGTAGAAGAGTTCATGGGAGTAGCTGGAGAATTAGTACTGGGTTTGTTCTGATTAGCATTTCTGTGAACATTGTAGTTTACTCTACTGTGTTAACTATTTGATTGGGCTTTAAACTGTGCCCTTGTTAACAATTCCTGCTCATCAGCGAATTTAGACAGCTCATAAACATCTGTGGTGCTTTTCTGTTCCGTTATAAAAGTAAATAATATATCTGGGAGACATGATAACACCTTTTCTGTAATAAGAAGGTTTTGAGAGTATCAAACTCTGTAATAGAAAGTGATTTAAGCCATCTCTCAAAAAAATTAGTTTTCAACCTGGTAAAATCAGCAGTGTTTTGTTCATGTGCCCTCTTTAAATTTCTGAATTTCTGTCGATGTGCCTCAGGGTTTAACTGATATGCATTTAAGATGCTGTTTTTGACAAACTGGTAGTCAAAGCTATTTGCATCAGGCAATGATGTGAATACCTCCTGACTCCTCCCCGTGAATTGATTTTGCATTATGGCCACCCACTGGTCTACTGGCCAGTCCATACTAGCTGCAATCTTGGAAAAGTGTGAAAAGAAAACCTCAGGTGTCTTCCTCATTGAACTTGGCAATTCGACATACTTATTTATCTTAGATTGAGGGTTGTTATTATTATTAGGAATATTGCTAGTATTATCATGTCCAACTGCCAGTCTCTGTGTCTACTCTATTATTATCCTCTGCCATTTCTCTTTGAATTTCTAATGGTTGTTTTTTAGCTTCCTCTAGCTGCAACTGAGCTGCTAGTCTAGCATGCTGTGCTTTAATGTCTCTCTGTTGAGCTTTTGTCTCTAAGATTTGTTGTTGCTATAGAGCCTCTATTTGTAATTTTCTCTGTTGTAATTGGAGCTCAAAACGTCTTAATGACACTTCCTCATATGTCCCATCACTTAATTGTTCCTGGACCTTTTCCTCTAGTTTACCATCTTTCACTAGATGAGTAATTATCACTCTCACTATCTGTGCTTTGACCATCTTATTACTGGCTTCTAATTCTAGTTTACCTGCCATGCAGATCAAGGCAGACTTTGTTAGGTTCTTAATAATTTCAAAGTTAGGCTCAGCTAACAACAACGCCACTTGACTCTCCTGGTTAACACTTGGCACTTCACTTATTAAAAACAATGTTATTATTGAGCGACACTGAACACTGAGCAGTTCACTATTTATTTATTTATGTTAAATTGTAACAACACTGAATACTGCCTGGCCCACTGCACAAGCAAGAAAATAATGACTTACCTCAAAATCGTGAAGCGTGTTTTTGACTCTGGCTGAGTACATATGGACACAGAAACTGTATTTGCTGTCACGCCAATATTAGACAAATTTGATCACTTTACCTTGGAAGGCAAGTTTTAATTTGTACAAGTTTACATGTTAGTATACAGTAAAAAATGTGGTAACACTCTCCCAGCATTGGCTATCATGTGGGAACAGTCTCCAGGTTATAGACCCTCAATTTCTGTTACATAGCTAGTTGGCACAGCTCGTGTGACACCGCGTGATAGTGTCACACACTGACACTATCACGCAGATAGTGATATAAATTGTAGTCTAGGGTAAGTTCACTATCTTAAACAAAAGTCAACACCAGAGAGCCCCCATGTAGGGCAGAAATATAAATTTAAAAGATCAGGTGAAATAAACATGCACATAATAATATATATATATATATATATATATATATATATATATATATATATATATATATATATATATATATATATATATATATATATATATATATATATATATATATATATATATATATATATATATATATATATATATATATATATATATATATATATATATATATATAAGTAACAAACACAAAAATTATTATGCACGTATTCCAAACTTACACAAAAGTGATTTCACTTTAATAACATGAAAGAATTAACTGGCTTTAATTTACATAAGAAAATCTCGACAGATAATAAATCTACACTACGGAACAATAAAACAGAACAGAATTGACGACTTATCAGCATAATGTTTCCCAGGTGGAGGTCTCTTAACTACTAACTGAGTTCACGACGCACAGCCCACACTCCCCACTCCCTCAAGGGATGGCAAGCGAGTACTTTATACGAATCCCAAATAATTAAATGAGAAGTGTAATCATGCTAACACAGACATAAATGAAATGAGATATAAATTGCAACATGTAAATATCATTAATAAAAATGCAATAAATTTATATAGAGTGAATACTGAAGTATGAATTATTCAAGAGGTAGCATCTGGCAACCCCACAAATGAACACATCCAATCTCCTGGTCCAGGAGAGGACCAGGAATGGACAGATATTAAACAGGGTGAAAAGCAAGCCCGCTCCTTGCTCCGTGCTATGCTGCCATGTTCTACTGCACCTCACAAAAACCATACACACATATATATTAAGAAATTATATTCAATAATTTATTTAACATTAAATATTGTGTGTATCCATAACTAGTGATATGTAACAACAGCCAGCCAGGCCAGAGTGTCGCAGATACAGCCAGCAAGGCCAGAGTGTCACAGATACAGCCAGCAAGGCCAGAGTGTCACAGATACAGCCAGCAAGGCCAGAGTGTCGCAGATACAGCCAGCAAGGCCAGAGTGTCACAGATACAGCCAGCAAGGCCAGAGTGTCACAGATACAGCCAGCAAGGCCAGAGTGTCACAGATACAGCCAGCAAGGCCAGAGTGTCGCAGATACAGCCAGCAAGGCCAGAGTGTCACAGATACAGCCAGCAAGGCCAGAGTGTCACAGATACAGCCAGGAAGGCCAGAGTGTCACAGATACAGCCAGCAAGGCCAGAGTGTCACAGATACAGCCAGCAAGGCCAGAGTGTCACAGATACAGCCAGCAAGGCCAGAGTGTTGCAGATACAGCCAGCAAGGCCAGAGTGTCACAGATACAGCCAGCAAGGCCAGAGTGTCACAGATACAGCCAGCAAGGCCAGAGTGTCACATATACAGCCAGCAAGGCCAGAGTGTCACAGATACAGCCAGCAAGGCCAGAGTGTTGCAGATACAGTCAGCAAGGCCAGAGTGTCGCAGATACAGCCAGCAAGGCCAGAGTGTCACAGATACAGCCAGCAAGGCCAGAGTGTCACAGATACAGCCAGCAAGGCCAGAGTGTTGCAGATACAGCCAGCAAGGCCAGAGTGTCACAGATACAGCCAGCAAGGCCAGAGTGTTGCAGATACAGCCAGCAAGGCCAGAGTGTTGCAGATACAGCCAGCAAGGCCAGAGTGTCACAGATACAGCCAGCAAGGCCAGAGTGTCACAGATACAGCCAGCAAGGCCAGAGTGTCACAGATACAGCCAGCAAGGCCAGAGTGTCACATATACAGCCAGCAAGGCCAGAGTGTCACAGATACAGCCAGCAAGGCCAGAGTGTTGCAGATACAGCCAGCAAGGCCAGAGTGTCGCAGATACAGCCAGCAAGGCCAGAGTGTCACAGATACAGCCAGCAAGGCCAGAGTGTCACAGATACAGCCAGCAAGGCCAGAGTGTTGCAGATACAGCCAGCAAGGCCAGAGTGTCACAGATACAGCCAGCAAGGCCAGAGTGTTGCAGATACAGCCAGCAAGGCCAGAGTGTTGCAGATACAGCCAGCAAGGCCAGAGTGTCACAGATACAGCCAGCAAGGCCAGAGTGTCACAGATACAGCCAGCAAGGCCAGAGTGTCACAGATACAGCCAGCAAGGCCAGAGTGTTGCAGGTACAGCCAGCAAGGCCAGAGTGTCGTAGATACAGCTATGAAGGGCTGCGCGACGCTGCCTGACTCAGGTATAAATGCTGGCGGTCATCCCGCCAGGAACACACTCCGCCGGCGACGACGCAGACGACGACACCCTCCCTGGAGACCAGTAAGTGAGACGCCACCCGCCGTGTGGCGCTGTGTTGTTAGAAGTGATCACAGTGAACGCGGCTGTGTTCATTAAAACAGTTTTTTAGTGTACTTCAGAGTACATATGCCTCTTAGGCAGTATTTTGTTCACAACTATATACTGTTATGTGTTTTTGGTGTTGGAGTTAGGAAATGAATTTCTGAAAGGAACGTATCTAAAAAGTGTATTCCAATAACAGTTGACACACAACCAGAGCCGGATATACACACAACCAGAGCCGGATATACCCACAACCAGAGTAGGATATACACACAAGACTTGGATATACACAAAACACATAAGGACAAACATGCAACATGTATGACACAACCAGTTTACGGAAAACAAGGTTAAACTTGTTTAAAGCAAGGTTAAACAGCCATGCTGAGGTAAATACACAAGCAAGCAAGGACAAACACAACTAAAAATTACTTCTATAGAAGCTTGTTAGGAAAATGATAACAAAAACTCACAAGCTCTTTTCGCTCCCTCCATTCACACCACCCTCCAGCCACACCACCCTCCAGCCACACCACCCTCCAGCCACACCACCCTCCAGCCACACCACCCTCCAGCCACACCACCCTCCAGCCACACCACCCTCCAGCCACACCACCCTCCAGCCACACCACCCTCTAGCCACACCACCCTCCAGCCACACCACCCTCCAGCCACACCACCCTCCAGCCACACCACCCTCCAGCCACACCACCCTCCAGCCACACCACCCTCCAGCCACACCACCCTCCAGCCACACCACCCTCCAGCCACACCACCCTCCAGCCACACCTCCCTCCAGCCACACCACCCTCCAGCCACACCACCCTCCGGCCACACCACCCTCCAGCCACACCACCCTCCAGCCACACCACCCTCCAGCCACACCACCCTCCAGCCACACCACCCTCCAGCCACACCACCCTCCAGCCACACCACCCTCCAGCCACACCACCCTCCAGCCACACCACCCTCCAGCCACACCACCCTCCAGCCACACCACCCTCCAGCCACACCACCCTCCAGCCACACCACCCTCCAGCCACACCACCCTCCAGCCACACCACCCTCGAGCCACACCACCCTCGAGCCACACCACCCTCCAGCTACACCACCCTCGAGCCACACCACCCTCCAGCCACACCACCCTCCAGCCACACCACCCTCGAGCCACACCACCCTCCAGCCACACCACCCTCCAGCCACACCACCCTCCAGCCACACCACCCTCCAGCCACACCACCCTCGAGCCACACCACCCTCCAGCCACACATGTAAGTTTTCCTGACTCTGTGTAGAACAAAAAGAGAAAAGTGTATTCTCTGAACTCTTTCTAAAACATGTACAACATAACACTAACACGAGCCTCATACTCGCCAGCTTTCTCTCATATATTAAAAGGAAATACAAACGGACACTTAAATTGTATCAGTTATATGCAGTCAAATAAAATGTGTCGAAAATTTATCTGTGTTCAATTTATTTTAAACATGTAAAAAATATTGCAGGTTGTTTAAATGAACGAGTATCAAATACCTGAACCAGCAGCCTATTTAGGGCAACTGTCAAGTGAAACTTAATCATTTCGTCTATAACTTGTTGCAACTGTAAAATCTGAGTACATTATACACAACCTGTCCTCCTACGAAGAACGTTGCATTTCGATCGTATGCGTTTCATTAGGCCAAAAATTGTCTCATTAGAACATGGAAGCGACTCGTGAAAGTGACGTACTGTCCTGTCTTCTGTTGTGGGTCGTCTGGTAGGCTAGGATAGGACAATTTGTATTGACCGTTTTCTTGACATTGGTAAACCTTAGCCGGAGGGGCTGTTTAATCCCTATGGTCTCCTTATGGATTTCAATATTTTGGGAGAGACCATCTGTGAGGATGATCAACGGCCACCCCGGCCAGCCTCAGACTCCCCTTGTATACAAGCCCATAATACAGGCTAACTCACAGGTGCCTATTTACTGTTAAATGAAAAGAGAATATTGTTAATTCGACTTGAAAAGGTTATAATAGGCTAGGATGGGTTGCGATAGGATGAATTGGATTTAGTTGGGAAGGTTTATATACAACAAAAACGCTATTTCGAGCCTTCATTGTGTACGAAATTATCTTTACCTATTGCATGTATTTTTTTAAGAGATACATAAGAGATTGGCACTATGTTCATTATCTGGATCAGCAATACTTTAGAGACTAGTAATGGCAGAGATGAAAACCGAAAGGTAAACATTTCGTTAAATAAATTGTTATTTAAATTATATTGACGTTTAATAAAGGAAACAGTGAATTCACAAGAAGGTTGTAAAGTTCAACTACTTCTGTTGAGGACAAAATATTGACCGGTTGTATGTGTTGCTGGAGTTATTAAGTACATGTGCCAATCTGTTTCAGTGAAATGTTACAATCTTTGCCTTTAATCATTAATTAAAATGTACGAAATTCATCATTATGAAGAACTAAAAACTTCAAAATTTTGAAGAGAACCAACAATATGCTTTCAAATTCCCTTTAACAGAGGCAGCACAATGGAGTCGCCGGACAAGCACACGCGCTTCGTCACTGACCACAGAACCAGGATTGTGTGGATGTGGAGCCAAGGACTGACGGCACGTGAAATATCGTGCGCCACGGGAGCCAGCCTGACCACAGTGTACCGGTGGATCCGGCGCTGGCAGGAGGAGGGTACGCTGGCCTCCAGACCTTACCGCAGAAGGTCGCGCCTCTTCCATAGGGCCTGGAGTGTGACCGGTCACAGAGCACTAGTAGTGCCGCAGATTATATCGGCTGCTGCGAGCCTGTCACATGCTACCCGGCATTGTTACCATCAGGAGAGGAATGCCACTAAGGTTATGCCTCAGTGTTGTGAGCTGTTGTCTCAATATTACACATATAATTGGATGCTTAATGCATATAAGAATATTTCATTAAAGTGAAATTTTTACAGTCAGCTGAGTTTTACTGGTCAAATATAATGATTTATATTTTAATGTTGAACCTTTACGTAACTGGCGCCAATTGAGTAGTTAATTATTATCAATTCTTTCCATATATCTCTGCATCCAGCTGAGATACACACACACACACACACACACACACACACACACACACACACCTTATGGGGGCCTCGTAGCCTGGTGGATAGCGATGGGGGCCTCGTAGCCTGGTGGATAGCGCGCAGGACTCGTAATTCTGTGGCGCGGGTTCGATTCCCGCACGAGGCAGAAACAAATGGGCAAAGTTTCTTTCACCCTGAATGCCCCTGTTACCTAGCAGTAAATAGGTACCTGGGAGTTAGTCAGCTGTCACGGGCTGCTTCCTGGGGTGTGTGTGTGTGTGGTGTGGAAAAAAAAAAAAGTAGTTAGTAAACAGTTGATTGACAGTTGAGAGGCGGGCCGAAAGAGTGAAAGCTCAACCCCCGTAAAAAACACAACTAGTAAACACACACACACACACACATAAACACACGGGTGTGTGTGTGCATCATCGTTTGCTGATGGTGCAAAAATAATGAGGAGGATCAGGACAGAGGAGGATAGTATGAGGCTTCAAGATGACCTAGACAAACTGAAGGAATGATCCGACAAATGGCTACTAAAGTTCAACCCAAGTAAATGTAAGGTAATGAAACTAGGAGGCCAGTCACTGGATACCGAAAGGGAGATGAAGTCCTTCACGAAATGGACAAAGAGAAAGATCTGGGAGTTGATATCACACCAATCCTGTCGCCCAAAGCCCTCTATCAAAAGAATAATATCAGCGGCCTATGCGAGGCTGGCTAACATCAGAACTGCTTTCAGAAACCTGTGTAAGGAATTTTGTATACCAGTATATATAAGGCCTGGAGTATGCAACCTCAGTATGGAGCCCGTATCTAGTCAAGCAAAAGACGAAGCTGGAAAAAGTTCAGAGGTATGCCACTAGGCTAGTCCCAGAACTAAGAGGCATAAGTTATGAGGACAGACTACGTGAACTGCACCTCATGTCGCTGGAAGACAGAAGAGCTAGGGGAGACAGGATCACCACATACAAAATTCTCAGAGGAATTGACAGGGTGGACATGGTGTGAGATTTTTTCTACGCCTACCTCCCTTAGGAGGTGGACTACAAGTTTAAAGGCTGCTCACGGCAGTTAAGCATGAGTCCAATAGAAAAAGGAAAAGCGGGAGCAAACCGCCAGGCCTCCACCACCAGGGGTGAAAACCTGTCCACAATAGGCCGCTGGCTCCTCCTAGTTAAACAGGACGTTAAAACTAATAAAGGGTAACCGACGGGTTCTCACAATCAAATATTTATATTTGATGTCGCTCTATGAATTGGAATTCGAATTCCCAAGAACAGCCGCCTTATCAAGATCACATCAACATTTAATCGTAATATGCAGAACCATAGGGTGGAAAAGGATGGTTGAAGGGTTGACATCAAAGACCGTTTTCTATAACATAACAATTTATTAATAACAAGAGACTAGCTACTACATTACCGAGTTTACGTTACGTTAATGTCCATCCAGTGGCACTATAACAAACAGCTAAATAGCAACCCTTGCTGTGAGGCTGCATACTGAACTAACCTGAACACAGGTGTGCCCACTGATGACGCAATATTGCAAATCAAAAAAATATCACAGACTAAGTTACACCACAGCGAGTGGTTACGTTATTGTCCATCAAGTGGCATTTGCAACACAGCTATTCAACAGCCCCTCGAGAAGTGACAGCAGGCTCCATCCTACTGACACTTCGGGCTGACAAGTGAACTAACTGAACAATGATGCCCACTGAAGACACAAGCATGCAATCAATAGTGTCACGGCTTCCCTGACAGCTTACTCTAATCACAAGCTTAGGGGTCCTCCCGCCCCCCAGGAGAGACCCACGTAACTAGGCGGGTAGTCCAACAGTGACTCCCCTTATCACACCCCAGTGTGAACACTCTTTGCAACTCCCTACAAGAAGTTGCACTGTAAACAGTAAACAAAGTCAGGCAAGGCAGGATTCTGGGACACAGCTCCACAAATCCCTAAATTACTCTACTCTCGTCACCAGACGACAACCATAATCAATTACTACATTGATTATGTGATTAATTACGTTAATTGACTGATCGCAGCAGTCAGCAGAAAGTACTACGGTAATCACAAACAATTGTCTCACACTAGACAACAACATGATGGTACTCTACATTAATCATCAACACTTGTTTCTCTCAATACAAGTCATCTCTGTTAACAATAACTCAAACTCATATATTACATCACACTTGACTCCTAGCAAGTATTCACTGAGTAATTCTTAATTATTAATTAAGGTCAAATTAAGGTCAAACGGACTACTAATTACATCCCCATTGAGTTACGTTAACTAAGCCTACCCTAACTTGGTAGCTTCTCAACAGTCTGTGTCCAAAAATTACTAGTGAGTGTTAATTACCCTAATTAACTCCGAGCAATTAATTAACTGTCACCAGGACCGATAATTAATCATCCATAAATATGTCTCACTCCGCACTGCCTAAGCAGGTCTCATCAAACACTGTGAATTCACGGGAAAGGAGTTAATTACCCCTAATTAACAAGAGTGCAATTAATCCACTGTCCTCAGACAGGATATGAATAATATAACGATTTATGCTAGCTCCATGACCTCGCTTTACCGAGTCATCTGAGCGCTCCAGACTCCAGACGTTAATTACTCCACTAATTATCATGAGCCACTAATTGCTATACCCCCGAAAGGTAATTAGTCCCGAGCAAATTCCGTTAACACAAATACTGACAGATCCTCTCCCACTACGTGAATTCATGATGAGAAGGCTAATTACATAATTAGCTAGAGTGGTCAATTAGTTGTCACACGGACAATTAATTGCTCCCGAGACGTATCTCACACAGGCTCAACACTGTTCTCCCATAACAGCCCTCACTCACTCCACAATAAGTGTGCATCCTTTATCCAGTTAATTACCCCTATCTAATTAACTCACTGAATCCTTAAGTCCTCAACACAACTTAAAGAAACAAAGTAACCCCAGTGTTCCATAGGTCACACTACAATGGCATGCAACAACACAAATGCACTGCCCACATACGGTTGCGGCTACTGCAACTCGTTAATTACTGTGCCCACACAATAATGACACACAGTTGTGCAACACACAAGAGTATATCAATATTACTGCCCCCCTTTTCTTGCAACCGTTGCAAAGGACTTCTGTGAGCACACACTTACCTCAGCAAGGCAATTAACCAATCAACTGCCTGTTCTCATTAAGTACTGTGAATTCCCCTGAATAATCCTAGAGGTCCCTTAAACCCTCAACACAGCTCCCAGTGCAGCAATAACGTATAAACTGATAACAACACTGCACAAACCTGCAACATAATGATGCCGTCA
This sequence comes from Procambarus clarkii, assembly GCF_040958095.1. NCBI lineage: Eukaryota > Metazoa > Arthropoda > Malacostraca > Decapoda > Cambaridae > Procambarus > Procambarus clarkii. The sequence continues at coordinate 12,704,702 of NC_091181.1, read as the reverse complement.
ACATACCCCACATGCTAATGACATCATTAGGCAATCAGTCAGCAATCACATCTACTGACTCACCACACAACACAGTATATAAAACATGCAAATGAACATATAGAAATGGCATTCATATAATCAATGAAAATTATATCATCAGGTAAATGTAACTCTAACTACACAGATCTCAGGGTACCCACTGACATCCCTGCAACATAATGATTATAATTTTACATGCTGGTACTCTATCGCACTAATCCAGTTTGACCGATTATATAGAATCGACAACTGGATCATTTATATGGTAAATCTCTTCACTGACCGGTTACATACTCGAGTCAGTCTACACACTTATACTTTATATAACTACAGTGTGGTCCCGTGTACAACATCCATCTCCAGGTATCGCCCTACCAGTCACCTGGACGTGCCACTGACAGCTGTCACACAGCTGCTACCCTCACTGTAACATTTTTATTGTACTCACGGCTCCTGGTATTTACCACAATCCTTTTCCTGGTCACTACCTCTCTGGCTGTAAACACCTAGCTCGCTCCTCGTGCGAGGTGTGGCTCTAGAATGTCCAGGGAAGGTGGCCTAACCACGTGGCCCTACGGGGTGGCCACGGGTAGCGCATGACGTCATAGCACCCCACCCGGCTGAGCTGGTGCACGGGGGAGGGGTGGGGGTTTTGGCCACGCGGGGGAACCTGGGTGGGCGGCTGGCCAAAGTGGCGCCGCGGGCGGCCTGGGGCGCCTCAGCCCAGCTGGCTGCCTGCGCCTGCAAGCATACACACCTGGATGGGAGATCACTTTACACCCCATCATCAGCATGCTCGCTCGTACACTTGGGTGACAATGGCCGGCGGCGTCACCACACTGACGCCGCCTGGCGGAATTCAAAGTTCATCAGGGGCCTGTAATGTCACCACAATTACGCTAGGAGACCCTGCCCCTATTCCGCCAATTGTCCAACAACACTAAACAGGTTATTCGAACCACCTGTTACACCATGAGGCTCTGCCAGCTGCCTCATGGGTACCCACTATCTCTGAGGCTATTTTACAGGTCCTTCCGTACCTCATCAGCCCCAAATTTCTCGAAAATTGGGCCTAGACACAACCCGGGATGGCAGGAGTGCCATCCCCGCTGAAATAAGGTAACGACAGCGATTAACGGGGGAGGGAAATGGCCGACACCCACCTCAACCCAGCTACGTCCTCCTCCACCTGCTACCCAGCTCCAACTGACGATTTCGCGGGCTAGGGAAACTCAAAATGCCCATATCTCCTCCCCTACTTTGTCTTGACCAATCAGCAGGAAGCCGGCACACCACCATGGTGCCGCTTCTAATAACAGCTGTTCGCGCCAAAATCAGCTCGGAGCAGAGGTGCCTAACCCAATCACAGGCCTCACTCACCCTCAGGCGTCCAGTGACGTCACAAGGAGGGGGAGGCCTAATGACAGTGGTGCAATGTCTCACACGGTGGGGGGGGGGGGCGGTATTCACCCCACTCTCCCCCCCACCTCTAACGGTTTGAGAGTCAAGTACCTCACATACCACTTCACTCTCACCTCTCATCCTATTTTACAGAAACAGGAAAATTTCTGTAATTCTCTCTACAGAGCAATCACAGACCTCTAGCCAGTCCCAAAACACAGTCCTTAACATAAGCTTTCATTCAACACCCCACAAGTATATGTTAGTTTCAAAGCTCCAGTTTCTAGAGTCCCTAGAGCGACTAGCCTAATCTAGGAACTAGGAAAACTAGCTGAGGGAATCTTCATCCCTCACACATGGATGGTTTATTTAACACGGGTGGCACACGCACAAGGGGACACAGGTGGAAGCTGAGTACCCAGATGAGACACAGAGACATTAGAAAGAACTTTTTCAGTGTCAGAGTAGTTAGTAAATGGAATGCACTAGGAAGTGATGTGGTGGAGGCTGACTCTATACACAGCTTTAAATGTAGATATGATAGAGCCCAGTAGCCTCAGGAATCTGTACACCAGTTGTTTGACAGTTGAGAGGCGGGGCAAAAGAGCCAAAGCTCAAACCCCACAAGCACAATTATGTAAGTACAATTTGGAGAGTACACACACACACACACACACACACACACACACACACACACACACACACACGCTAACACACACACACACACACACACACACACACACACACACACACACACACACACACACACACACACACACACACACAAAATGGAAGGAAAGGGTTACCCTAGATGAAAGACTATCAGATATAGAGGTGACAGCAGAGGAGGTAATGAAACATTTGACAACTCTAGATGCAACTAAAGCAGTATCAAAGTATCACCGTGGATACTAAAAGAAGCAGCGCAGGCCCTCAGCGTGCCTCTGGCAATGATCTTTAATGAGTTACTTATGTCGGGAGAATTGCCCAGTTGCTGGAAGAAGGCAAATGTTGTGCCAATCTTCAAGAAAGGTAATAGGGAGGAGGCGCTTAACTATAGACCTGTATCACTGACAAGCATCCCCTGTAAAATACTGGAAAGAATAATTAGGCTACGACTGGTTGCACACCTGGAGAACATTAGGTTTGTGAACAAACATCAGCATGGGTTCTGGACAGGGAAATCGTGCCTAACAAACCTTCTGGAATTCTATGATAAAATAACGAGGATAAGACAGGACAGAGATGGTTGAGCAGACTGCATATTTCTGGACTGCCAAAAAGCCTTTGATACAGTACCGCACATGAGACTGCTGTTCAAGCTCGAGAGGCAGGCGGGGGTGGGGTGAAAGGTCCTAGCATGGATAAGGAACTACCTAACAGAAAAGAGCCAAAGAGTTACGGTAAGGGGCGAAAAGTCAGACTGGCGAACAGTAACAAGTGGAGTACCTCAAGGATCGGTGTTGGGACCAATTCTATTTCTTGTATATGTTAACGACATGTTTACAGGTGTAGAGTCCTACATGTCGATGTTTGCGGATGACGTAAAGTTGATGAGAAGAGTTGTGACAGATGAGGATTGCAGGATCCTCCAAGAGGACCTGAACAGGTTGCAGAGATGGTCAGAGAAATGGCTACTGGAATTCAACACGAGCAAATGTAAAGTTATGGATATGGGACTAGGAGATAGTAGACCAAAAGGACAGTACACAATGAAGGGGAACAGCCTACCTGTGACGACGCGCGAAAGAGACCTGGGTGTGGACGTAACACCTAATCTATCTCCTGAGGCACATATAAATAGGATAACGACAGCAGCGTACTCTACACTGGCAAAAGTTAGAACATCATTCAGAAACCTAAATAAGGAGGCATTTAGGGCGCTTTACACTGCCTACGTGAGGCCAGTCTCAGAGTATGCCGCCTCATCATGGAGTCCCCATCTGAAGAAGCATATAATGAAACTGGAAAAGGTTCAGAGGTTTGCAACGAGACTCATCCCAGAGCTACGAGGGATGGGGTATGAGGAGCGCCTGAGGGAACTGTGTCTTACGACACTAGAAAAAAGGGAGAGGGGGGACATGATAGGAACGTATAAAATACTCAGAGGGTTTGACAGAGTGGACATAGACGAAATGTTCACACGGAATAGTAACAGAACGAGGGGACATGGATGGAAGCTGGAAACTCAGGTGAGTCACAGAGATGTTAGGAAGTTTTCTTTTAGCGTGAGAGTAGTGGGAAAATGGAATGCACTTCAGGAACAGGTTATGGAAGCAAATATTATTCAAAATTTTAAAACCAGGTATGATAGGGAAATGGGACAGGAGTCATTGCTGTAAACAACCGATGCTTGAAAGGTGGGATCCAAGAGTCAATGCTCGATCCTGCAGACACAACTAGGTGAGTACACACACAAACACACACACACACACACACACACACACACACACACACACACACACACACACACACACACAAGAAACTTTCTAAACCAGCACATCAAAGAACCAACAAGAATGAGAGGAGAAGATGAACCAGCAATGCTTGATTTGATATTTACCCTAAATGAGTGGGATATAAGAGAAGTTAAGATGGAAGTGCCCTTGGGAATGAGTGACCACAGTGTATTGAACTTTGGGTACCTGGTAGAGCTAGAACTTATCTCCCCCAAAAAAGAACTAGGAATCAAATGGCTGGCATACCGAAAGGGAAATTATGAACAGATGAGAAGTTTCCTAAGTGAAATACCTTGGGACACAGACCTCAGAGATAAGTCTGTACAGGGTATGATGGACTATGTTACCAAAAGGTGTCAGGAGCCAGTAAACAGGTTCATCCCGGCCCAACGGGAAAAATCCGAGAAGCAACAGAAGAATCCATGGTATAATAGGGCATGTATGGAAGCGAAGAAACTGAACAAAAGGGCGTGGAGGAACTTCCGGAATAACAGAACTCCAGAAAGCAGAGAGAGATACCAGAGAACCTGGAATGAGTACGTCAAGGTGAGAAGAGAAGCAGAGAAAAGTTTTGAAAATGATATAGCAAACAAAGCTACTCCACAGTCACATCAGAAGGAAAACAACAGTGAAAGAACAGGTATTGAAACTTCGAACAGGCGAGGACAGGTATACAGAGAATGACAGAGAGGTGTGTGAAGAACTCAACAAGAGGTTCCAGGAGGTCTTCACAATAGAACAAGGTGAGGTCACTGTTCTAGGAGAAAGGGAGGTAAACCAGGCGGCCTTGGAAGAGTTCGAAATTACGAGAGAGGAGGTCAAGAGACACCTGCTGGATCTGGATGTTAGAAAGGCTGTTGGTCCAGACAGGATCTCACCATGGGTACAGAAAGAGTGTGCCGAGGCACTTTGCTTGCCACTCTCCATAGTGTATAGTAAGTCACTGGAGATGGGAGATATACCAGAAATATGGAAGACGGCAAATGTGGTCCCAATATACAAAAAGGGCGACAGGCAAGAGGCACTGAACTACAGGCCAGTGACCTTGACTTTTCTATACCATGCAAGGTGATGGAGAAGATCGCGAGAAAAAACCTAGTAACACATCTGGAGAGAAATGACTTTGTGACAAATCGCCAACATGGATTCAGTGAGGGTAAATCTTGCCTGACTGGCTTAATAGAATTCTACGACCAAGTGATAAAGATTAAGCAAGAAAGAGAGGGCTGGGCGGACTGCATTTTCTTGGATTGTTGGAAAGCCTTTGACACAGAACCTCATAAGAGGCTGGTACATAAGCTGGAGAGACAGGCAGGTGTAGCTGGGAAGGTGCTCCAGTGGATAAGGGAGTACCTAAGCAATAGGAAGTAGAGAGTTACGGTGAGGGGTGAGACCTCAGACTGGCGTGAAGTCACCAGTGGAGTCCCACAGGGCTCTGTACTCGGACCTATCCTGTTTCTGATATACGTAAATGATCTCCCAAAGGCTAGAGTCTAATTCCTCTCAATGTTTGCTGACGACGCCAAAAATTATGAGAAGGATTAAGACAGAGGAGGACAGCTTGAGACTTCATAACGACCTGAACAAGCTGCAGGAATGGTCGAACAAATGGTTGTTAGAGTTTAACCCAAACAAATGTAATGTAATGAAGATAGGCGTAGGGAGCAGGAGGCCAGATACTAGGTATTATCTGGAAGATGAAATTCTTCATAAGTCAGAGAGAGAAAAAGACTTTCGTTGACATCACGCCAGACCTGTCCCCTGCAGCCCATATCAAGAGGATAACATCTGCGGAATATGCAAGGCTGGCCAACATAAGAACGGCATTCATGAAATTTGTGTAAGGAATCATTCAGAACTTTGTGTGCCACATATGTAAGGCCAATCCTGGAGTATGCAGCCGCAGCATGGAGTCCGTATCTAGTCAAGGATAAGACCAAACTTGAAAAATGTTCAAAGGTTTGCCACCAAACTAGTACCCGAGCCTAGAGGTAAAAGCTACGAAGAGAGATTACAGGAATTAAACCTTACTTCGCTGGAAGACAGAAGAGTTAGATGGGACATGATCACAACATTCAAGATTCTCAAAGGAATTGATAGGGTAGATAAAGACAGGCTATTTAACACAAGGGGCATATGCACTAGGGAACACAGGTGGAAACTGAGTGCCCAAATGAACCACAGAGATATTAGAAATAACTTTTTTAATGTCAGAGTAGTTGACCAATTGAATGCATTAGGAATTGATGTGGTGGAGGCTGACTCCATACACAGTTTCAAGTGTAGATATGATAGAGCCCAAAAGGCTCATGAACCTGTACACCTGTTGATTGACGGTTGAGAGGTGGGACCAAAGAGCCAGAGCTCAATCCCCGCAAGCACAATTAGGTGAGTAGGCGAGTACACACACACACACACACAGGAAGGAACTTCCGTAATAACAGAACACCAGAAAGTAGAGAGAGATACCAGAGAACCAGGAACGAGTATGTTAGTGTGAGAAGAGAAGCTGAGAAAAGGTATTAAAATGATATAGCTAATAAAGCCAAGACCGAACCAAAGCTACTACACAGTCACATCACAACCCGTTCTCGCAAATTTAATAAGTCAATATTGATTTATTAGTTGCGTGCATAGGTGACATACTGAACATAATAGTTTCCCTTGAAAAGCTTCATAGAAAACACCGACCTTACCTAACCTACTTAGTATGTTAAAATAAGCATCTTATAGCTTCGTAATTACAATTGTTACTTAACCTATTATAGGTATAGGTTAGGTAATAATTGTAATTATGAAGCAATAAGATGCTTATCTTACCATACTAAGTAGGTTAGGTAAGGTCGGTGTTTTCTATGAAGCTTTTCAAGGGAAACTATTATGTTAAGTATGTCACCTATGCACATATTTAATAAGTCAATATTGACTTATTAAATTTGCGAGAACGGGTTGCACATCAGGAGGAAAACATCAGTGAAGAAACAGGTGAGGAAACTTAGAACGGGTGAGGACAAGTACACAGAGAATGACAAAGAGGTGTGTGAAGAACTTAACAAGAGGTTCCAGGACGTCTTTACCATAGAACAAGGAGAAGGGGACGGCGCTAGGAGAGGTGGCAGCAAACCAGGCGACCTTGGAAGGTTTTGAAATTACAAGAGATGAGGTCAAGAGGCACCTATTACACCTATACATCACAAATACTTTTAAGCCAGACGGAATCTCACCATGTGTATTGAAAGAGTGTGCAGGAAAACGGTGTTTGCCACTCACCATAGTGTATAGTAGGTCACTGGAAAAGGGAGATCTACCAGAAATATGGAAGACGGCTAAAGTAATCCCAATATACATAAAAGGGTGACAGACAAGAGGCACTGAACTACAGGCCAGTGTTCTTAACTTGTATACCATGCAAGGTGATGGAGAAGATCGAGAGAAAAAACCTAGTAACACATCTGGAGAGAAGGGACTTCGTGACAACCCAAGAACATGGGTTCAGGAAGGGTAAATCTTGCCTTACAGGCTTAATAGAATTCTACGATCAGGTGACAAAGATTAAGCAAGAGAGAGAAGGCTGGGCGGACTGCATTTTTTTGGACTGTCGAAAGTCTTTGACACAGTACCCCATAATAGGCTGATGCATAAGCTAGAGAAACAGGCAAGAGTAACTGGTAGCGTGCTCCAGTGGATAAGGAAGTACCTAAGTGATAGGAAGCAGAGAGTTACAGTGAGGTGTGAGGCGTCAGATTGGCGTGAAATCACCAGTGGAGTCCCACAGGGCTCTGTACTCGGACCTACCCTGTTTCTGATATACGTAAATGATCTCCCAGAGGGTATAGACTCATTCCTCTCAATGTTTGCTGACGACGCCTAAATTATAAGAAGGATTAGGAGAGAGGAGGACAGTTTGAGGCTTCAAGAAGACCTGGACAAGCTGCAGGAATTGTCAAACAAATGGTTGTTAGAGTTTAACCCAAGCAAATGTAATGTAATGAAAATAGGTGTAGGGAGCAGGAGACCAGATACAATGTATCATTTGGGAGATGAAATACTTCAAGAGTTAGAGAGAGAGAGAGAGAAAGACCTGGGGGTTGATATAATGCCAGACCTGTCCCCTAAAGCTCATATCAAGAGGATAACATCAGTGGCATATGCCAGGTTGGCTAACATAAGGACGGAATTTAGAAACTTGTGTAAGAAATCTTTCAGAACATTATTTATCACATATGTCAGGCAATTCTTGGAGTATGCGGTTCCAGCATGGAATCCATATCTAGTCAAGCATAAGATTAACTGGAAAAGGTTCAAAGATTTGCCACCAGACTAGTACCCGAACTGAGAAGTATGAACTACGGGAATTAAACCTCAGGTCACTGGGAGACAGATGAGTTAGAGGGGACATGATCACGACACACAAGATTTTGAGACGAATTGATAAGGTAGATAAAGACAGACTATTTAACACAAGGGGCACACGCACAAGGGGACTTAGGTGGAAATTGAGTGCCAAAATGAGCCATAGAGACGTTACAAATTTTTTTTCAGTGTCAGAGTAGTAGACAAATGGGATGCATTAGGAAGTGATGTGGTGGAGGCTGACTCCATTCACAGGTTCAAATGTAGATATGATAGAGCCCAATAGGCTCAGGAACCTGTACACCAGATGATAGACACTACACATCGTCCCCAACGTCCCCAACACCACACAGCGTCCCCAACGTCCTCAACACCACACATCGTCCCCAACGTCCTCAACACCACACAGCGTCCCCAACGTCCTCAACACCACACGGCGTCCCCAACGTCCTCAACACCACACAGCGTCCCCAACGTCCTCAACACCACACATCGTCCCCAACGTCCTCAACACCACACAGCGTCCCCAACGTCCTCAACACCACACGGCGTCCCCAACGTCCTCAACACCACACAGCGTCCCCAACGTCCTCAACACCACACATCGTCCCCAACGTCCTCAACACCACACAGCGTCCCCAACGTCCTCAACACCACACGGCGTCCCCAACGTCCTCAGCACCACACAGAGTCCCCAACACCACACATCGTCCCCAACGTCCTCAACACCACACAGCGTCCCCAACGTCCTCAACACCACACAGCGTCCCCAACGTCCTCAACACCACACAGCGTCCCCAACGTCCTCAACACCACACAGCGTCCCCAACGTCCTCAACACCACACGGCGTCCCCAACGTCCTCAACACCACACAGCGTCCCCAACGTCCTCAACACCACACATCGTCCCCAACGTCCTCAACACCACACAGCGTCCCCAACGTCCTCAACACCACACGGCGTCCCCAACGTCCTCAGCTCCACACAGAGTCCCCAACACCACACATCGTCCCCAACGTCCTCAACACCACACAGCGTCCCCAACGTCCTCAACACCACACAGCGTCCCCAACGTCCTCAACACCACACGGCGTCCCCAACGTCCTCAACACCACACAGCGTCCCCAACGTCCTCAGCACCACACAGCGTCCCCAACGTCCTCAGCACCACACAGCGTCCCCAAGGTCCTCATCACTACACAGCGTCCCCAACGTCCTAAACACCACACAGCGTCCCTAACGTCCTCAACACCACACGGCGTCCCCAACGTCCTCAACACCACACAGCGTCCCCAACGTCCTCAACACCACACAGCGTCCCCAACGTCCTCAACACCACACAGCGTCCCCAACGTCCTCAACACCACACAGCGTCCTCAACACCACACAGCGTCCCCAACGTCCTCAACACCACACAGCGTCCCCAACGTCCTCAACACCACACAGCGTCCTCAACACCACACAGCGTCCCCAACGTCCTCAACACCACACAGCGTCCCCAACGTCCTCAGCACCACACAGCGTCCCCAACGTCCTCAGCACCACACAGCTTCCCCAACGTCCTCAACACCACACAGCGTCCCCAACGTCCTCAGCACCACACAGCGTCCCCAACGTCCTCAGCACCACACAGCGTCCCCAACGTCCTCAGCACCACACAGCGTCCCCAACGTCCTCATCACTACACAGCGTCCCCAACGTCCTCAACACCACACAGCGTCCCTAACGTCCTCAACACCACACGGCGTCCCCAACGTCCTCAACACCACACAGCGTCCCCAACGTCCTCAACACCACACAGCATCCTCAACAACACACAGCGTCCCCAACGTCCCCAACACTACACAGCGTCCCCAACGTCCCCAACACCACACAGCGTCCCCAACGTCCTCAACACCACACAGCATCCTCAACAACACACAGCGTCCCCAACGTCCCCAACACTACACAGCGTCCCCAACGTCCCCAACACCACACAGCGTCCCCAACGTCCCCAACACCACACAGCGTCCCCAACGTCCCCAACACTACACAGCGTCCCCAACGTCCCCAACACCACACAGCGTCCCCAACGTCCTCATCACTACACAGCGTCCCCAACGTCCTCAACACCACACAGCGTCCCTAACGTCCTCAACACCACACGGCGTCCCCAACGTCCTCAACACCACACAGCGTCCCCAACGTCCTCAACACCACACAGCATCCTCAACAACACACAGCGTCCCCAACGTCCCCAACACTACACAGCGTCCCCAACGTCCCCAACGTCCCCAACACCACACAGCGTCCCCAACGTCCTCAACACCACACAGCATCCTCAACAACACACAGCGTCCCCAACGTCCCCAACACTACACAGCGTCCCCAACGTCCCCAACACCACACAGCGTCCCCAACGTCCCCAACACCACACAGCGTCCCCAACGTCCCCAACACTACACAGCGTCCCCAACACCACACAGCGTCCCCAACGTCCTCAACACCACACAGCGTCCCCAATGTCCTCAACACCACACAGCGTCCTCAACGTCCCCAACACCACACAGCGTCCCCAATGTCCCCAACACTACACAGCGTCCCCAACGTCCCCAACACCACACAGCGTCCCCAACGTCCCCAACACCACACAGCGTCCCCAACGTCCCCAACACCACACAGCGTCCCCAACGTCCTCAACACCACACAGCGTCCCCAACGTCCCCAACACCACACAGCGTCCCCAACGTCCCCAACACTACACAGCGTCCCCAACGTCCCCAACACCACACAGCGTCCCCAACGTCCCCAATCACAATCAAATGTACCCATAGTAGGAAAACAGCATGTAAAGGATTTGGGAATAATAATGTCTGACGACCTAACGTTTAAGGAGCATAACCATGCAAATATTGCGACAGCCAGAAAAATGATAGGATGGATTACGAGAACTTTCAAATCCAGGGATCCCTTCACAATGGTTGTACTCTTCAAGTCACTTGTGTTGTCCCGTCTTGAGTACTGCTCAGTACTCACTTCCCCCTTCAGAGCTGGAGAGATTGCCGAAATAGAGGGAATACAGAGAACATATACGGCACGCATAGACGCAATAAAGCACCTAAATTATTGGGATCGTCTCAAAGCCCTCCAAATGTACTCACTAGAAAGAAGACGAGAGATATATCAAATAATATACACCTGGAAGATACTGGAGGGCCAAGTACCAAATCTACACAGTAAAATAACAACGTACTGGAGTGAACGACATGGAAGAAAATGTAGAATAGAACCAGTGAAGAGCAGAGGTGCTATAGGCACAATCAGAGAACACTGTATAAACATCAGAGGTCCGCGTTTGTTCAACGTCCTCCCAGCAAGCATAAGAAATATTGCCGGAACAACCGTGGACATTTTCAAGAGGAAACTAGATTTATTCCTCCAAGGACTGCCGGACCAACCGGGCTGTGGTGGGTATGTGGGCCTGCGGGCCGCTCCAAGCAACAGCCTGGTGGACCAAACTCTCACAAGTCGAGCCTGGCCTCGGGCCGGGCTTGGGGAGTAGAAGAACTTCCAGAACCCCATCAACCAGGTAACACCACACAACGTCCTCAACACCACACAGCGTCCCCAACGTCCCCAACACCACACAGCGTCCCCAACGTCCCCAACACCACACAGCGTCCCCAACGTCCCCAACACCACACAGCGTCCCCAACGTCCCCAACACCACACAGCGTCCCCAACGTCCTCAACACCACACAGCGTCCCCAACGTCCTCAACACCACACAGCGTCCCCAACGTCCTCAACACCACACAACGTCCCCAACACCACACAGCGTCCCCAACGTCTTCAACACCACACAGCGTCCCCAACGTCCCCAACACCACACAGCGTCCCCAACGTCCTCAACACCACACAGCGTCCCCAACGTCCTCAATACCACACAGCGTCCCCAACGTCCTCAACACCACACAGCGTCCCCAACGTCCTCAACACCACACAGCGTCCCCAACGTCCTCAACACCACACAGCCTCCCCAACGTCCTCAACACCACACAGTGTCCCCAACGTCCTCAACACTACACAGCGTCCCCAACGTCTTCAACACCACACAGCGTCCCCAACGTCCCCAACACTACACAGCGTCCCCAACGTCTTCAACACCACACAGCGTCCCCAACGTCCTCAACACCACACAGCGTCCCCAACGTCCCCAACACCACACAGCGTCCCCAACGTCTTCAACACCACACAGCGTCCCCAACGTCCCCAACACTACACAGCGTCCCCAACGTCTTCAACACCACACAGCGTCCCCAACGTCCTCAACACCACACAGCGTCCCCAACGTCCTCAACACCACACAGCGTCCTCAACGTCTTCAACACCACACAGCGTCACCAACGTCCCCAACACTACACAGCGTCCCCAACGTCCTCAACACCACACAGCGTCCCCAACGTCCTCAACACCACACAGCGTCCCCAACGTCCTCAACACCACACAGCGTCCCCAACGTCCTCAACACCACACAGCGTCCCTAACGTCCTCAACACCACACAGCGTCCCCAACGTCCTCAACACCACACAGCGTCCCCAACGTCCTCAGCACCACACAGTGTCCTCAACACCACACAGCGTCCCCAACGTCCTCAACACCACACAGCGTCCCCAACGTCCTCAACACCACAGCGTCCCCAACGTCCTCAACACCACACAGCGTCCCCAACGTCCTCAACACCACACGGCGTCCCCAACGTCCTCAACACCACACAGCGTCCCCAACGTCCCCAACACCACACAGCGTCCCCAACGTCCTCAACACCACACAGTGTCCTCAAAACCACACAGCGTCCCCAACGTCCTCAACACCACACAGCGTCCCCAACACCACACAGCGTCCCCAACGTCCCCAACACCACACAGCGTCCCCAACGTCCTCAACACCACACGGCGTCCCCAACGTCCTCAATACCACACAGCGTCCCCAACGTCCTCAACACCACACAGCGTCCCCAACGTCCCCAACACCACACAGTGTCCCCAACGTCCTCAACACCACACAGCGTCCCCAACGTCCTCAACACACACGGCGTCCCCAACGTCCCCAACACCACACAGCGTCCCCAACGTCCTCAACACCACACAGTGTCCTCAAAACCACACAGCGTCCCTAACGTCCCCAACACCACACAGCGACCCCAACGTCCTCAACACCACACAGCGTCCCCAACGTCCCCAACACCACACAGCGTCCCTAACGTCCCCAACACCACACAGCGTCCCTAATGTCCCCAACACCACACAGCGTCCCCAACGTCCTCAACACCACACAGCGTCCCCAACGTCCTCAACACCACACAGCGTCCCCAACGTCCTCAACACCACACAGCGTCCCCAGCGTCCTCAACACCACACAGCGTCCCCAACGTCCTCAACACCACACAGCGTCCCCAACGTCCTCAACACCACACAGCGTCCCTAACGTCTTCAACACCACACAGCGTCCCCAACGTCCTCAACACCACACAGCGTCCCCAACGTCCTCAACACCACACAGCGTCCCTAACGTCTTCAACACCACACAGCGTCCCCAACGTCCTCAACACCACACAGCGTCCCCAACACCACACAGCGTCCTCAACGTCTTCAACACCACACAGCGTCCCCAACGTCCCCAACACCACACAGCGTCCTCAACACCACACAGCGTCCCCAACGTCCTCAACACCACACAGCCTCCCCAACGTCCTCAACACCACACAGCGTCCCCAACGTCCTCAACACCACACAGCTTCCCCAACGTCCCCAACACCACACAGCGTCCCCAACGTCCTCAACACCACACAGCGTCCCCAACGTCCCCAACACCACACAGCGTCCCCAACGTCTTCAACACCACACAGCGTCCCCAACGTCCCCAACACTACACAGCGTCCCCAACGTCTTCAACACCACACAGCGTCCCCAACGTCCTCAACACCACACAGCGTCCCCAACGTCCCCAACACCACACAGCGTCCCCAACGTCTTCAACACCACACAGCGTCCCCAACGTCCCCAACACTACACAGCGTCCCCCAACGTCTTCAACACCACACAGCGTCCCCAACGTCCTCAACACCACACAGCGTCCCCAACGTCCTCAACACCACACAGCGTCCCCAACGTCTTCAACACCACACAGCGTCACCAACGTCCCCAACACTACACAGCGTCCCCAACGTCCTCAACACCACACAGCGTCCCCAACGTCCTCAACACCACACAGCGTCCCCAACGTCCTCAGCACCACACAGCGTCCCCAACGTCCTCAACACCACACAGCGTCCCTAACGTCCTCAACACCACACAGCGTCCCCAACGCCCTCAACACCTCACAGCGTCCCCAACGTCCTCAACACCACACAGTGTCCTCAACACCACACAGCGTCCCCAACGTCCTCAACACCACACAGCGTCCCCAACGTCCTCAACACCATACAGCGTCCCCAACGTCCTCAACACCACACAGCGTCTCCAACGTCCTCAACACCACACAGTGTCCTCAACACCACACAGCGTCCCCAACGTCCTCAACACCACACGGCGTCCCCAACGTCCTCAACACCTCACGGCGTCCCCAACGTCCCCAACACCACACAGCTTCCCCAACGTCCTCAACACCACACAGCGTCCCCAACGTCCCCAACACCACACAGCGTCCCCAACACCACACAGCGTCCCCAACGTCCTCAACACCACACAGCGTCCCCAACGTCCTCAACACCACAGAGCGTCCCCAACGTCCTCAACACCACACAGCGTCCCCAACACCACACAGCGTCCCCAACGACCCCAACACCACACAGCGTCCACAACGTCCTCAACACCACACAGCGTCCCAAACGTCCCCAACACCACACGGCGTCCCCAACGTCCCCAACACTACACAGCGTCCCCAACGTCCTCAACACCACACAGCGTCCCCAACGTCCTCAACACCACATGGCGTCCCCAACGTCCACAACACCACACGGCGTCCCCAACACTACACAGCGTCCCAACGTCCTCAACACCACACGGCGTCCCCAACGTCCTCAACACCACACAGCGTCCCCAACACCACACGGCGTCCCCAACACCACACGGCGTCCCCAACGTCCCCAACACCACACGGCGTCCCCAACGTCCTCAACACCACACAGCGTCCCTAACGTCTTCAACACCACACAGCGTCCCCAACGTCCTCAACACCACACAGCGTCCCCAACGTCCTCAACACCACACGGCGTCCCCAACGTCCTCAACACCACACGGCGTCCCCAACGTCCTCAACACCACACAGCGTCCCCAACGTCCTCAACACCACACAGCGTCCCCAACGTCCTCAACACCACACAGTGTCGTCAACACCACACAGCGTCCCCAACGTCCTCAACACCACACAGCGTCCCCAACGTCCTCAACACCACACAGCGTCCCCAACGTCCTCAACACCACACAGCGTCCCCAACGTCCTCAACACCACACAGCGTCCCTAACGTCCTCAACACCACACAGCGTCCCCAACGTCCTCAACACCACACAGCGTCCCCAACGTCCTCAGCACCACACAGTGTCCTCAACACCACACAGCGTCCCCAACGTCCTCAACACCACACAGCGTCCCCAACGTCCTCAACACCACAGCGTCCCCAACGTCCTCAACACCACACAGCGTCCCCAACGTCCTCAACACCACACGGCGTCCCCAACGTCCTCAACACCACACAGCGTCCCCAACGTCCCCAACACCACACAGCGTCCCCAACGTCCTCAACACCACACAGTGTCCTCAAAACCACACAGCGTCCCCAACGTCCTCAACACCACACAGCGTCCCCAACACCACACAGCGTCCCCAACGTCCCCAACACCACACAGCGTCCCCAACGTCCTCAACACCACACGGCGTCCCCAACGTCCTCAATACCACACAGCGTCCCCAACGTCCTCAACACCACACAGCGTCCCCAACGTCCCCAACACCACACAGTGTCCCCAACGTCCTCAACACCACACAGCGTCCCCAACGTCCTCAACACACACGGCGTCCCCAACGTCCTCAACACCACACAGTGTCCTCAAAACCACACAGCGTCCCTAACGTCCCCAACACCACACAGCGACCCCAACGTCCTCAACACCACACAGCGTCCCCAACGTCCCCAACACCACACAGCGTCCCCAACGTCCTCAACACCACACAGTGTCCTCAACACCACACAGCGTCCCTAACGTCCCCAACACCACACAGCGTCCCCAACGTCCTCAACACCACACAGCGTCCCCAACGTCCTCAACACCACACAGCGTCCCCAACGTCCTCAACACCACACAGCGTCCCCAGCGTCCTCAACACCACACAGCGTCCCCAACGTCCTCAACACCACACAGCGTCCCCAACGTCCTCAACACCACACAGCGTCCCTAACGTCTTCAACACCACACAGCGTCCCCAACGTCCTCAACACCACACAGCGTCCCCAACGTCCTCAACACCACACAGCGTCCCTAACGTCTTCAACACCACACAGCGTCCCCAACGTCCTCAACACCACACAGCGTCCCCAACACCACACAGCGTCCTCAACGTCTTCAACACCACACAGCGTCCCCAACGTCCCCAACACCACACAGCGTCCTCAACACCACACAGCGTCCCCAACGTCCTCAACACCACACAGCCTCCCCAACGTCCTCAACACCACACAGCGTCCCCAACGTCCTCAACACCACACAGCTTCCCCAACGTCCCCAACACCACACAGCGTCCCCAACGTCCTCAACACCACACAGCGTCCCCAACGTCCCCAACACCACACAGCGTCCCCAACGTCTTCAACACCACACAGCGTCCCCAACGTCCCCAACACTACACAGCGTCCCCAACGTCTTCAACACCACACAGCGTCCCCAACGTCCTCAACACCACACAGCGTCCCCAACGTCCCCAACACCACACAGCGTCCCCAACGTCTTCAACACCACACAGCGTCCCCAACGTCCCCAACACTACACAGCGTCCCCCAACGTCTTCAACACCACACAGCGTCCCCAACGTCCTCAACACCACATAGCGTCCCCAACGTCCTCAACACCACACAGCGTCCCCAACGTCTTCAACACCACACAGCGTCACCAACGTCCCCAACACTACACAGCGTCCCCAACGTCCTCAACACCACACAGCGTCCCCAACCTCCCCAACACCACACAGCGTCCCCAACGTCCTCAACACCACACAGCGTCCCCAACGTCCTCAACACCACACAGCGTCCCCGACGTCCTCAACACCACACAGCGTCCCTAACGTCCTCAACACCACACAGCGTCCCCAACGTCTTCAACACCACACAGCGTCCCCAACGTCCCCAACACTACACAGCGTCCCCCAACGTCTTCAACACCACACAGCGTCCCCAACGTCCTCAACACCACACAGCGTCCCCAACGTCCTCAACACCACACAGCGTCCCCAACGTCTTCAACACCACACAGCGTCACCAACGTCCCCAACACTACACAGCGTCCCCAACGTCCTCAACACCACACAGCGTCCCCAACCTCCCCAACACCACACAGCGTCCCCAACGTCCTCAACACCACACAGCGTCCCCAACGTCCTCAACACCACACAGCGTCCCCAACGTCCTCAACACCACACAGCGTCCCTAACGTCCTCAACACCACACAGCGTCCCCAACGTCCTCAACACCTCACAGCGTCCCCAACGTCCTCAACACCACACAGTGTCCTCAACACCACACAGCGTCCCCAACGTCCTCAACACCACACAGCGTCCCCAACGTCCTCAACACCATACAGCGTCCCCAACGTCCTCAACACCACACAGCGTCCCCAACGTCCTCAACACCACACAGTGTCGTCAACACCACACAGTGTCGTCAACACCACACAGCGTTCCCATCGTCCTCAACACCACACAGCGTCCCCAACGTCCTCAACACCACACAGCGTCCCCAACGTCCTCAACACCACACAGCGTCCCCAACGTCCTCAACACCACACAGCGTCCCCAACGTCCTCAACACCACACAGTGTCCTCAACACCACACAGCGTCCCCAACGTCCTCAACACCACACGGCGTCCCCAACGTCCTCAACACCTCACGGCGTCCCCAACACCACACAGCTTCCCCAACGTCCTCAACACCACACAGCGTCCTCAACACCACACAGCGTCCCCAACGTCCTCAACACCACACGGCGTCCCCAACGTCCTCAACACCACAGAGCGTCCCCAACGTCCTCAACACCACACAGCGTCCCCAACACCACACAGCGTCCAAAACGACCCCAACACCACACAGCGTCCACAACGTCCTCAACACCACACAGCGTCCCCAACGTCCCCAACACCACACGGGGTCCCAACGTCCCCAACACTACACAGCGTCCCCAACGTCCTCAACACCACACAGCGTCCCCAACGTCCTCAACACCACACGGCGTCCCCAACGTCCACAACACCACACGGCGTCCCCAACGTCCTCAACACCACACAGCGTCCCCAACACCACACGGCGTCCCCAACACCGCACGGCGTCCCCAACGTCCCCAACACCACACGGCGTCCCCAACGTCCTCAACACCACACAGCGTCCCTAACGTCTTCAACACCACACAGCGTCCCCAACGTCCTCAACACCACACAGCGTCCCCAACGTCCTCAACACCACACGGCGTCCCCAACGTCCTCAACACCACACGGCGTCCCCAACGTCCTCAACACCACACAGCGTCCCCAACGTCCTCAACACCACACAGCGTCCCCAACGTCCTCAACACCACACAGTGTCGTCAACACCACACAGCGTTCCCATCGTCCTCAACACCACACAGCGTCCCCAACGTCCTCAACACCACACAGCGTCCCCAACGTCCTCAACACCACACAGCGTCCCCAACGTCCTCAACACCACACAGCGTCCCCAACGTCCTCAACACCACACAGTGTCCTCAACACCACACAGCGTCCCCAACGTCCTCAACACCACACGGCGTCCCCAACGTCCTCAACACCTCACGGCGTCCCCAACACCACACAGCTTCCCCAACGTCCTCAACACCACACAGCGTCCTCAACACCACACAGCGTCCCCAACGTCCTCAACACCACACGGCGTCCCCAACGTCCTCAACACCACAGAGCGTCCCCAACGTCCTCAACACCACACAGCGTCCCCAACACCACACAGCGTCCAAAACGACCCCAACACCACACAGCGTCCACAACGTCCTCAACACCACACAGCGTCCCCAACGTCCCCAACACCACACGGGGTCCCAACGTCCCCAACACTACACAGCGTCCCCAACGTCCTCAACACCACACAGCGTCCCCAACGTCCTCAACACCACACGGCGTCCCCAACGTCCACAACACCACACGGCGTCCCCAACGTCCTCAACACCACACAGCGTCCTCAACACCACACAGCGTCCCCAACGTCCTCAACACCACACGGCGTCCCCAACGTCCTCAACACCACAGAGCGTCCCCAACGTCCTCAACACCACACAGCGTCCCCAACACCACACAGCGTCCCCAACGACCCCAACACCACACAGCGTCCACAACGTCCTCAACACCACACAGCGTCCCCAACGTCCCCAACACCACACGGGGTCCCAACGTCCCCAACACTACACAGCGTCCCCAACGTCCTCAACACCACACAGCGTCCCCAACGTCCTCAACACCACACGGCGTCCGCAACGTCCACAACACCACACGGCGTCCCCAACGTCCTCAACACCACACGGCGTCCGCAACGTCCTCAACACCACACGGCGTCCCCAACGTCCTCAACACCACACAGCGTCCCCAACGTCCTCAACACCACACAGCGTCCCCAACGTCCTCAACACCACACAGCGTCCCCAACGTCCTCAACACCACACAGCGTCCCCAACGTCCCCAACACCACACGGCGTCCCCAACACCACACGGCGTCCCCAACATCTAAAATAATATCCTTAGTGATCGTGTCGTTGTGTGGCGAGACGATCATCAGGGATATTTTGACGAGCATCACTGAAATAATTACAGAGATAATGACAATAGAATATTAGACATTAGTGATGCGCTGCACATCAAGAAATCTAGACCAGCAATTATTAACCAGCTTATACACAGTTACACTCTGCCCACTTCAAGACCCCGGGGCAAATACAGAAGCAGGACCGAATGTCCCTGCAACAGGAACGGAAGGAACCAGAACATAAACTGCCAACTTTATACTGATACATTGAATACTTATTAATTTTTACTCAAGGGTTGTCATTCATCCATATGTCACCATACCACCTCAGCACAAGAGGATCTCACCAGTTGCTAACACAGTTGAATTTTTACGGGCTCACTGTAGTCCGTGCTACATTGACATTGCGTTCTGAGCAGCTAAATCTAAAATAACAACAACAAACAATAGAATTTGTTCTTGGGAATGTGAGGTGAGTCCTCACGAAACGCATCACTAGGTATCAGACCCAAATAAAATGTAAAAAAGAACTTTGGAGAGTTAATTTTTTAACTTCCTGCTTCAGAGAAGCAAAACATTAAGGAATATCGAGAAGATTCGTGCCAGAATCATAATTATAATACTTTCTGTTGTTTTCAAGGAAATATGTTGAAAAAAAGACGTCCCCAAACGTGATGAAAACGTGACAGTGTCAGACGACGAAGGAAGAATTGAAACAGGAATTTCCTTAAGTATTTTCGTATTTAATGATACATCTTCAGAATGATGGATTTACAAATCAGTAGTTTGGTTATATAGGCAGGAGAGAGGTGAAATGAGGTACAATGACAGATATATGAAATGGGTTTGAGTAGATATACGACCTATATCGTATGAACCAATAGGCCCATACGTGGATATTAATACCATAAGATAGTGGATATTACCTAGGTATTAGTGAGAGAAATGTGTATCAATGGTCCTGCTCAAATCGCCCTCTAACTGATCAATCAGAAATGGATCTAAATTATATAAACCTCTGCTAATGTTCAAATTACATGCTCTTGTAATCTGCATTAAAACAGATTCAATTATGTTCCTATTGAAAGTATTTTACAATTTCATTTTTGAAGAAGTCATCTCACAATCAATTTGGTAAGAATTTTCTGACAAATGAATAAAAGAAGATTTAGACAATTGGCCGTGTCTTTTAGAGTATTTATGTTGCAAAATCCTAAATTTCAAATCTTTAGATGTTTGCCCTACATATAACCTATTACAGTCTTTACAAGGTATTTAATTAAAAAATGACACAATTATCATTACGACGACTGTTTCGAACGAATTGTTTTCCAACAGTATTTTCGTAATTAAACTATACATGTATATCAATACAGTTTCAATCCTGATGTCAATTTAATCAGTTTTGAAGTTGTTCTTTGTTTACAAAGGTGCCGGTTGATGATATTTTTTATTACCTTGCTCATGAATTAATAAACCATGTATTACCTCTTTCTGCTGATATTATTGTCAGTCTCGTTAAGTAGTGTATAAAAGAATGTAAATTTACCTTAAATAATGAGTATTATTTACAGACTTTTGGAATGGCGATGGGGAATCCTTTATCGCCATTGCTTTTAAACTTGTACATGGAATTCTTCGAAAATATATTTGTTTACAAAATTACCCCTGGAATAATTCCATGGTTTAGATTTGTTGATGATATTTTGTGTATATGCCCTACAGATGTAAATACAGACGAATTTGTAACTAAACACTTATTGACGAAGTCACCTCTATAAAATTTACTATGGAGACTAGCGTCGGCTAACATCATCTTTTGTACAGTCACTGATATATATATATATATATATATATATATATATATATATATATATATATATATATATATATATATATATATATATATATATATATATATATATGTCGTACCTAGTAGCCAGAACGCACTTCTCAGCCTACTATGCAAGGCCCGATTTGCCTAATAAGCCAAGTTTTCCTGAATTAATATATTTTCTCTATTTTTTTTCTTATGAAATGATAAAGCTACCCATTTCATTATGTATGAGGTCAATTTTATTTTATTGGAGTTAAAATTAACGTAGATATATGACCGAACCTAACCAACCCTACCTAACCTAACCTAACCTATCTTTATAGGTTAGGTTAGGTTAGGTAGCTGAAAAAGATAGGTTAGGTTAGGTTAGGTAGGTTAGGTAGTCGAAAAACAATTAATTCATGAAAACTTGGCTTATTGGGCAAATCGGGCCTTGCATAGTAGGCTGAGAAGTGCGTTCTGGCTACTAGGTACGACATATATATATATATATATATATATATATATATATATATATATATATATATATATATATATATATATATATATATATATATATATATATGCAAACAAGCCTGAATGGTCCCCAGGAATATATGCAACTGAAAACTCACACCGCAGAAGTAACTCGAACCCATACTGCCAGGAGCACTCTGCTGGCGTACAGGATCCCTTAACCTCTTGACCAACACGACCAGACAAAAGAGGATGGTAGCCGAGGCTATTTCCATCCCCCTGCCGGCACTCGGTTGGTAATCATGGGCATGGTATTTTATCAAATACCTCATTCTTTGGGGCATAGGTGAGGAACACAAATGCGAACAAGCCTGAATGGTCCCTAGGATTATATGCAAGTGAAAACTCACACCCCAGAAGTGACTCGAACCCATACTGCCAGGAGCATTTTGCTGGCATACAGGATCCCTTAACCGCTGAGGCGTTGGAACAGTAAACTGGCCGCTCGTGGGTCTCTAGTTTTCCCAATGAGTTCGTCACCCACCTTCTTTAGGAACTTAAGTGCACATTTATCCCAGGCGCCCAGAGTCTCAGAAGCTATCGGCACGAACCTGTAACAGCGTTCTAGGTCTCTGTAGTTGTTGATTTTCTGGGTCTCCCTGAAGGTGGCTGCCCCACCTCCCTCCACTGAGCTGTAACGTAGATAAGTATTAGCCAGTGTGGAAGCACATGTGTAATCCTATACGACCTGTTTACCTTCCCTCCACGGGTGCAGGGTGACTCCATCTGGGCGTTTTTGGTTGTTGGCAGGCCTGCACAACTGGGGTTCCCTTTGTGCTGGACACCCAGCTGTAGCCAAACTTCTCTTGATGATGTTATTGACTGCTTCATGTCTTGCAATCTTTCCCTGTGTCTTAGGACAGATGAGACCATGGCTGCTGTATTGGTCTGCCCGTGCATGGACGCATATACACAGGTGTTCAGTGGAGATAGGGGCGGCAAGGCGCAGAGCAACACCAATACCTAGGGCCCGATAGTCCAGGCGGGTGCCCAAAGTGGAATTAGGGACTGCCAACAGGAAGTCCCCAGCATGGAGGGCTTGCACAGCTAGAAGACGCGCTCTGTCCTTCTCCGAAGCTGCCTCAAGCAATGCTTTGGCGATGTTCTCCACTATGGGGCTATCCCATTTGGCCTGTTTACCGTCGTTGGGAAAAGTTGGTCGAGTGTGTGAATTGGCAAGAGTGTCCCACTGACCAGCTCCTTCCACAAATTTGGGATCACGAATGCCAATGGAGATCCTTAGGTATTCTGGTAATATTTCATTCACTAATTCACTTGTAGCACTGGTCGAGGATAAGAATGCCGGCAATGCTAACTGTTTCACTTTGCGAATACCTATACCCCCGTGCCTAAATGGGAGAGTTGCTTGGTTCCACTGGTCATCTTGCAGGGAGAGGTTTAACACTTTCCTAGTTATTGACTTTAGGAGTGAGTCATATTCCGTTAATTTTGGGCTGTCGAAGGAGGGAGCACAACTGAGGAAATAGGTAAGTCTGGGTAAAGCCATGCACCTTGTGAGAAGATACAAAGCATCGTGAGGATCCAAAGCCCTTATTCTTTCCTCCATACTCCTCAGATCGTTCAGATTTTCTTCGAGGACTACCTCAATGGCATTCAAGACCAGAGGTGCTCCTAGCAGTACACTGTTGGTGGGAGCGGTCACTGGGGCTCCTGGCAATAAGATTCGTACTGCATCTATGATTGTTTGGCTGGATGAGATGATTTCACACTTTGATGGGTTTAGTGTATGGCCTAGCTCTTCTCCCTTCGATTTCACTAACTGAAGATCTCTTAGCAGGGATGCCGCTCTGCACTGGGCCGGCAACACTACCTGGTGTCTCATACCTAGTGATTCCTCTCTGGCCTCCATTCTCACCGGCCTCCATTGTCTCATCAGCATCCCATCCTGCAGATAAAAATGTGTGGCACTCTCAGGACCAGCACGTCCTCCTTTGGCCTCCCGAATCAACTCTGGGAACTCCACCTGCTGTAACTCCCCCAGACGAGCGCGGTCCACCCCAAGAGAACTGGCGAGGGTCACCTGTAGCTATAGATATATATATATATATATATATATATATATATATATATATATATATATATATATATATATATATATATATATATATATATATATATATACATATATATATATACATATATATACATATATATATATATATATATATATATATATATATATATATATATATATATATATATGTCGTACCTAATAGCCAGAACGCACTTCTCAGCCTACTATTCAAGGCCCGATTTGCCTAATAAGCCAAGTTTTCATGAATTAATGTTTTTTCGTCTACCTAACCTACCTAACCTAACCTAACCTAGCTTTTTTTGGCTACCTAACCTAACCTTACCTATAAATATAGGTTAGGTTAGGTTAGGTAGGGTTGGTTAGGTTCGGTCATATATCTACGTTCATTTTAACTCCAATAAAAAAAAATTGACCTCATACATAGAGAAAAGGGTTGTTTTATCATTTCATAAGAAAAAAATTATAGTAAATATATTAATTCAGGAAAACTTGGCTTATTAGGCAAATCGGGCCTTGAATAGTAGGCTGAGAAGTGAGTTCTGGCTACTAGGTACGACATATATATATATATATATATATATATATATATATATATATATATATATATATATATATATATACATATATATATATATATATATATATATATATATATATATATATATATATATATATATATATATATATATATATATATATAACACATCATCATGTTTAACTCTTACACTGCTCAGGGGTCCTGGGGACATTTACACCCCTGTGCGCAAGAAAAGAAAATCGTCTTCTAAACATGCCGTCACTCATGGCCGCTCACGCGGCCCGAGTTGCCGCGAATTTATTTTCGCGGAATTATTTACAGTATTCTTGGGTCTTTTTACAAATTTTTTTTCCCTAGTATTGTTCCAATTATTACCAATAGACGTTGTATTATAATAAAAATGGTATAAACTCACTAGGCGCTCACATATTAGTGTCACAAGTATGCCCACCAAAATGGTATAATTTACAGGAAATATTCAATGTATTTGGGTTTTTTTCAATATAAACACAAAAATTAACTTGATATGTACATTTATTTACCAAAGAATTACACATTTAGTACTCCAGGAGACTGTGATACTGTGCGAAACAGTCGATATGGCACAGAGGGACGGCACACGCTTCGCACCATGTCAACACCAATTTACGTTTCTGTGGCCTCAATTTGGTACTGGAACACACAACACACCGACGCTGGCCTGCTGCACGAGCTCCAGTTGGTGGTAATTTCTTGATTTGGTGTATCAGAAAGGCCTCCCTGTAAGCGAGCCTGGGTGTAGGAGCATGGTTCAATAATGGGTCTCGAATGGGTCTTTGTATGCCAGGTGTGTCCTTGCCAAATTTACCTAGCAACTGTTTCACAACTTGAAAACTAAACGAACGGAAATATGGTTTTCTACCTGTCTTCACAAGAAACATGTTGTAACTATTTAGCATTGTTACGTCAATAAAGTGGAAAATCATTTTCTTTGTCCACTTCACTGTTTTACGTACACACTCTACAGCACCCACCATCATGTCACATTTATCAACTAAACGCATGTTGATGTTGTAGTCCATCACACAATCTGGCTTATATATTATTTGCTTTGTTGTTCTGTTCACCTTGCCACTGTCCACCATTGTACCAGGGTGAATGGTGGTCAACATGTTCACTTCACGTCTGTCTTTCCACCGTACTGAAAGCATTGCACCACTTTTTCTAACCTCGCAATCACCTACTTGCATATCAGTGTCAAACACAGGCATTTCCCTTCGTTTTGGCTTTACTGTTCCACACACTCAAGTCTTATTGTCAAGCAAGAATTTCGTTAGCAAGGGACTGGTATAATAGTTATCTGTGTACAATATGTGGCCCTTGTTCAGATATGGTGCAAGCAGTGCCTTCACCACACTACCTGAGAAGCCATGTTCGTCATTAGCAGGAATATCTACATTTGTGGCTGAATAAAGTATCATGTGTAACACCATTCCTGATTCACAGTCACAGAGCACAAAGAATTTCAGTCCAAATCGGTGACGTTTTGAGGGAATATACTGCTTGAAGGCAACACGTCCTTTGAAAAGCACAAGGGATTCATCAATAACCAGCTTATGAGCTGGTAAGTAGTAATCTCGGAACTTTCCAATCAGGTCATTTAGCACGTGCCTCACCCTCCAAAGCCTATCATCCTGTCTCTCGTCTGCATTATTTGCAAAATGAATGCACCGTAGGATAAACAGAAATCTGTCTCGGGACATATATTTCCCGAACAATGGTGTTGGAACAGCGTTGTCTTTGCTCCAATAATCTGAAATTACGTGTTTCACACAATGTTTCATCAACATGCAAATTGCGAGAAAAAACATACATTTCGCCAACAGTTGTCTCTTTCCAACGCTGTAGTCGTGAAAACTCTGATACTTCCTCACCTTCAATGAGATCGGCCGCAAGTCTGTTCGTTTCGTGAACAATGTGTTCCATGAGCGACTCATTGAAATATGCAGTAAAGAAGTCCATTTCACACATTTCGTCACCAGTATCAGGGAAAAGATCTGTAATTCCCACATCTCTGTTATCAAAGTCGGGAATTTGTGGAACAAAATCTTCCCCATCACTCCACACACACACAAACCTGCTGCCTTCCGAGAGCCATTAGCTGCACCACGGCGAGGAATCCGGGGACCAGGAGCTGAAGCAGGCATTGCAACAGTAGGGGCAGGAAGGGTAGACGAGGAAAAAGATTTGGAACATGAGGGAATTTGTTCCTCATTGTCGCCATATTGTGCCATGTGGCGGCGCTTGGCTGGGCGGGCAGCTGATGCAGCGAAACTTGTATTGGCACTAGCAGTCGGGGTAAAACTATTCTCCGATTCTTCATCACTAAAACCTGAGAAAGATTCACCTGTTTCAGAGTCGTCGATCATATTATAAACGTGCAATGGTACAGATGAACGACGTGCTTGGGCGCGAGGTGGTGTTGAGTAGTAGCGGGTAACTTGTGAGGCATCCTCACCCTCGTGGCACCCACATGTTCACTCTCACTATCCGTTGTTTCGATTTCTTCAGGCTGGATATAATCTTCATCTATATCTGAGTCGTCAATATCAGATTTGTCAACGTCCTTGAACAATTCATCTGTAATTTCGTCTTCGGTCAAAGACTGCGCTGAGCGAGGTCGCACGCTGGGTCGTGATGCGCTCGCCATGGTGTCTGGCCACTAACTAAGGCCTGTGAAACAAAGGAGGCCTGCTCTAGATTTTTTTTTCAAAATGGCGTCTGTTTACAATCGCCCGTGGCTACGGTATGGGTGACCCCTTTACACCGTGGGACGTTTGAATCGTGCCTGGCACCCTTTGGCGTATATATACGCCATGCGCACGGTGGGACATGTTACTCATGGCGTATATATACACCATGCGCAGTTTAAGGGTTAAGTTAATTGTTGCAAGTATATAAGCAATTACAATCATAATATCAGCAATTCCAATCAGGAAGTTTTAGGGTGGTTCTTCAAACTCAGGTTTTTCTCAGAAAACTCCTGGACAAGGCATCTGCCAAAACATTTAACTTGTCGGGAATATGATGTATGTGGAGATTAAATTCCTGCAAGTACAACGACAAACCTCAAAATTTTCTGATTATGAATTCTCATTCCGACTATGAATATTAACGGGTTATGATCAGTATACTCATCAATCTTATTCCCTTGGAGATATACCTCAAACTTCTTCCATGCCAAAACAAGAAAATAAGCATCCTTTTCAACAATAGAGTAATTTTTCTCTGTACTAGTGAACTTTCTGGAAAAATAGTATACCTGATGCTCAACGTTATCACATCTAACTTGGAGTAAAACTTCACCTGCACCCAAATTGGAAGCATCTATATACATTCCAAAAGGCTTATCAACCTCAGGACTAGCGAGGACTGGGGATGAAGACAAGATATCTTTTAAGCCATCAAAGGCGTTTTGAGAGAGGGTAGTCCACTTAAATTTATTTCTCTGCTGCAACAAATGAGTCAGAGGGGAAACATACCACAGAAAAGTTTTCACAATACCTACGATAGTAGGCACTCATCCTTAAAAATCGCTGAATCTGTTTCTTGTTAGTCAAGATAGGATAATTAACAATGACATTAATTTTATCTTGTAAAGGCATCACCCTACCTTGACCAACCTCGTGTACCTCGTGTACGATACAGAGGTACAATTGTACCTCTGGCAAAGTTACATTTCTGAGGGTTAACAGTAAGATTGACCTCCTGTAACTTTGTAACAACATTTTTAAACCCTGAAATTAGGGTTTCCTAGGAATCACTGAACAAAACAATGTCATTTAAGTAAGCACGATAGTTGGGAATTTTCTGCAACAGCAAATTCATCAACCTCTGGAAAGTTGCTGGGACATTCTTAAGACCAAAAGGCATAACGTTATACTGGAAACACCCATCAGGTGTAATAAAAGCTGAAACTTCACTAGCTTGACTTGTCAAGGGTACTTGAAAATAACCTTTTGACAAATCGAGTTTCGGAATAAATTGACTGTGACCAATCTCGTCAATACAATCTTCAAGCAATGGTAAGGGAAACATATCTACTGAAGTTACCTTATTCAATCGCCTGTAGTCAGTACACAGGCGCGATTTCCCATCCGGTTTAGGAACTAGTCAGCAAGGCGAACACCATGAACTTTCACTGGGCTTAACTAGATCATGCTCATGGAGGAACTCCACTTCCCTCCTGATAATATCCCTCTTTTCCCGCGATACTCTATACGGATGCATGTGAAGAGTGGTGGTGTCTTTGAGCTGAATATCATTGCTAATGACATGGGTCTGGGTAGGCACTTCTCCGAATAGATTATCATACTTGTTTAGTATGGTTCTCAACTCTCCCTGTTTCTCCTCATGCAAGTGTCCCCAACATCTCCACAAAGCTAGATCGACAAAGGATTAGGATTAGACAAGTCTACAGTTATATGGTTCTGAGAGGTGACTGCGTCTTGCACCACACATGGCACTGGCCTGGAACCCTGAAATGCTTTCAACCTGTTAATGTGCATTACTAAAACTTTTGAAGGGTCCTGCAGACGTTTAACTTTATAGGTTAACTCCGAGCGTCTGCAAATAACTTCAAAAGCACCTTCAAAATAATGAGCTAAAGCAGCCTCTAATCTAGTTTTCAAAACAAGAACAAGATCACCTGGCTGGAAACATCTCAACTTCAACCTGAACATCTTGTCATGGTGTAGTTTCATTTTTACTCTGCGACTTCTTCAGATTCTCAATCGCCAGGTCTTGGTACTTTTTCAACTTGTACTGGATTTCACTCAACAACCGACTTCTATCAGAGAGAGAAACGTTTCCCATCATCCTCTCACGCAGCAACTGGATTGGGCCTCTCACTTGGTGTCAGAAAACTAATTGGAAAGATGAATACCCCAACGAATGCTGTTAACCATTATGAGCTGCAAATAATATAAAAGGTAAGTCCGTCAATTACATCCGGAGTCTTCGCCAACAGTCCGTAACATTTGCTTCATAGTCTGGTGAATTCACTCCAAGAGACCTAGACTCTGTGGATAATAAGTATTGGACACACGATGTTTTATGTTGAACTACACACAAAATCGTTGGAACTTGGCAGAACGGAAATTGCTACAATTGTCCGACTGGATCACACAAGGTAGTCTGAACAAGGTACAAAACTTTACCAAATGATGGATGACTGGCATCGTTCTGATATTGCAAACAGGGGTAAGCTTCTGGGAATTTGGATATGGCACACATTAAGGTTTTCAAAAATACACGACCTGACTTGATCCGATTCAAAGGGCCTTCACAATCAATAATTATGTGGGAAAAAGGTTCACTTGGAACTAAAATTAGATGTAGGGGAGCTTTAGGTACACTTTGGCTGGGTTTACCCACCATTTGACAGGTTACACACTGTCTACAATGTCTGCCAATATCCTTCTTAAGACCAGGCTAATAGAAATACTTAGTTACTGATACAACATTCGACTGATCACTTGGTGGCCACTTAACAGATCGTCGTGGGCAGCTGAGAGGACTTGTTCACGGTATGCTTCAGGGACCATAAGCTGGGTGACACTCTCACAGTCCTCTGAAGAGGGAGATATCTTAGATCTCCATCGTCTCATCAGCATCTGATCTCGGAGGAAGTATCCAATATCATCTTCCAAAACATCCTCCTACTTAACAGATTCAGAAAAAAAACATGCATGCAAACTAGGGGCACTCTGTTGTAGTTGGGCTATAGTTTTGGACTTTACTTAAAAAAATAGTGGGAAAGGTAGTAACAGGAGGTAGATCTTCATTACATGGCACAACTCCCTCAACTGCACTAACCTCATCCCAACGAGCTATAAAAATGTCTGCCAAGTTGATTTCCGGTTCTAACGTTGGAGGTTTTCCAGCCATCCCTCCGGTTGTAGGATTGGAAACATCATTCTGGGACATGGTGACTTGAGATATGGTGTCTGCGCAGGCGGGATACACTTCAGGAGCAATCTCACTCATTTCTGAGAGAACTCTACCTGGATCACTGAACATGATGGGGAGAAGACTGTTTATCAAGGTGCCAGCAATGTCATTCCCAAGGATTATATCTACACCACGTATGGGTAAGGTATCGCACACACCTTCAGTACATAGTTCAGGAGTATAGGGGGATTTAATGTATACTTGGATAAGGGGAACACATTGCACTACCCCAACTATACCCTGTATAAGCATTACTTCATCCAGGTCAACCTTCTTGACCTTGGACAACATACTGGAAATAATCAACATTTGCAATGCATCAGTGTCTCTTAACAAAACTACAGGAACCCAACTTATCCAACTTCAACTTATCTACAACTCCAACAATTTCAGCATGAATCATAAAAGGGTCAAAACCAGCAAGTCACTGTAGCATGCCCTTACACAATGTCTCCAAATTATGGCCCGGCAATCTTTTTCTCACAATCAAGGCGTTTGGTCGTAATTCCGGATGTAACCGGAAATATTGACGGAAAACATGTCCTTTCTTTCGGCAATAAATAGATTGTTTTACATCAGCCGAACTTGTCGAACCTGATGTGGCTCTACTAGGGTAAACAGTACCCTTAGATTTACTAGATGCCTGGTGAGCCCTGGCTGTAAGAGCAGACTTAGCATTATAATGACTACTCTTTGACTTCTCAGAATTGTACTCCCTGAAATGAATGTTTTTTGGTGCCATATGATAGTTATTACAGGTATATGGTATCTTATTAATCATCTCATGTTCATCTGCAAACATAGATAAATCATGAACATCCTTGTATAAACGTTTACCTGTGGCTAGCACCATAGTCAACTTCCCAGGCAAACAAGACAAGAGTTCTTCCACTAGGATGAGCTGTTTAAGGGACAAAAAATCATGAGCATTCATACTATCAAGCCACCTGTCAAATATTGACTCTTTTACTCGAGCAAAATCTGCAACTGGTGTACGCTTGAGACCTCCAAACTTTTGGCTTACTGCCTTTACACTGAGTTCATATATTTGCAAGATCCTTTTCTTGACTGTGGGGTAGTGAAAACTGTCTTCAATAGGGAGCGAAGCAAAAATCTCTTGTGCCTTCCCTCTCAACTGACCTTACATAATGACCACCCAAGAATCCTCCGGCCATTTTAAACTTGTAGCTACTTTTGAAAAATGCAGGAAAAATAATTCGGGGTCCTTCTGATCAAATTGGGGTAATTCAAACCCTCTAGGGAGATGAAGTCCACTACTGTGGCTACTACTTAAACTTCACTTAGAACCCTTACTCTTCTAGCCTAATCTGTGCATCAACCATTTTCTGTTTAATTCTAACTGTCTCTAACTCTATTTCTTTCTGCCTAGTTTTCTCTTCTCCTCTGAGTCTAGTTACCTCTATCTCAGCTTCTCCTCTGAGTCTAGCTACATCCAAATCAGCTTCTCTTTGCTTTGTTTCCGCTTCACATTCAAAGTTCTCAAGCTCAACTTGCCTTAGTTGAAGTTCTAATTCCTCCCTTCTAAGCCTAGCATTACTCTTAGCCTCGTCAGAATATTCCTCGAATACGTCATCACTCAATATACCATCTTGTACTAGATGCAAAAATATGATTCTCAATAATTTAGCTTTAGTCATTCTGGGTGCCACATCTAACTCTAGGTTTTCCCATACAAATCAGCACTTATTTGGTTAAGGTCTTAATTCTATCCACTGATGGATTTTGTAAAATATCTTTTACTACTTTCTCCATCTTAATTAATCAATAAGGCATTTTCTACAAAAAATTATTATTTCTAAAATAAGAATATACTATATTAGCATGACCCCCATACATGCAAGAAACTGGACACTTACCTCTTATCGTGCAGCGTTGCAAGTGCAGTATTAGAAAGTATCGTTAACTGGGGTCACATAGGACTGCAAGCTGAATCATATGCAGAGACACAAGTCATCAAGGTAAGTTCAAATAATACCGGAACATTCACTTCGATAGGCACAACACACTAGCAAATAAGTATGGATCAGTCTAACCATGTCATACACAACATTTATCCTGAACAATAGGATTTCAACAATAAAGGTCCTGAACACTGGGGCATATGACAAAGGTCAACGTAAAACAATAAGAAAACTACAGTTCTCTACAACTTATACTGTCAAATTATCCAGCTTCCTAAAGCTCTTCGAAATCATCAACATGCCTTAAACTTCACAGTGACTGTGCACACCCTCGTGACTAGCTGACACCAGGCTTTATCCTGGAGCAGTGGTACACTAGCCCCTAGTATCCTGCAAATATAATTACAGGATGGTGTATAACACATATTAATCAGTGAGGTTGAAGAATCAAAACCATTACAAAGCACAATGGCATCACTGTAGGGATAACGTTCTGTAGGGATAACGTTTCTATTAACAATATCTTTCAGGACCCTTTCTTCCGTTTTATGACCTGTGGAAAAGAAGTTCCTGTAAAATAGTCTAATAGGGGGAACAGGTGTTGTGTTAGTTGACCAATTCAACTACTGGCCCATGTCCATTCTAAATGGCTAGAGGGGGGGGCTGGATGCATTTCTGACTACTGTACATACCATTAGCGAGCGGTGGGAGTCAACTAACACAACACCTGTACCCCCTATTAGACTATTTTACAGGAATTTCTTTTCCACAGCTCATAAAACGGGGGAAAGGGTCATGAAAGATTCATGTTAATAGGAACGTTATCCCTACAGACAAAAATCGGAAGATACAATTAACGATTTACTATAAAACCAAAAAAACGGCCAATCTACTCATGAAAAACTCTCCAGACACAAAGCAGAACGTCTTAAAGGAGACCAGTGTCGTCTATGCCTTCAAATGCCCACTTGGGGACTCTAAGCCCCAAAGAACTCAGTATATAGGCAAGACAACAACATATCTTTTCAGGCGATTAACAATGCATAAGCAACAGGGCTCCATTAAAGAACATATAATCTCTTCCCACAACCAGACAATCACCAGAGAAGTCTCAACGAACAACACAGAAATCAACAATAGATACAGCGATAGCAGGCGGCTTGACATCTGCGAGGCACTACACATCAAAAAGTCAACACCAGCAATCAACAGCCAATTAATGCACAATTATATTCTACCCACTTCAAGACTCCAAACCAATATAGAAGCATCAAGAGGAAGTATGGGCCAATAGGCCCTATGCAGTTACTTCCATTCTTCCCTCTCATTTATCCAATTAATACCCATTGTTCCGTGTTCTGTCTTGTGTTGGTCAAAAGTTTGTTCACCTCATCCAAAACTGTTGCAACATATCACTCACCCAAATGCGAGTATATAAGACGAGCTGTTTAGTGTTAGCATAAGTAAAACTCTGTTTAGTGTTTTCAGGTTACAGTTGTGTGTACGTAAACTATAGTCTTTGAAAATGTAATAAGTTACTACGAAACGCGGCCAAGCGTTAATCAAGTGTCAGACAAGAAATAAAAATGAATTTTGGAGAATTGATTTTTCAATTACCATCGACAGTAAAAACAAACATAAGAAATTTTTAGAAAATTCATGTTCATATATTTAATATGAATATGATATATATGACAAATATTGGGTCATATTTAACAACATATATATATATATATATATATATATATATATATATATATATATATATATATATATATATATATATATATATATATATATATATATATATATATATTATTAAATATGACCGAAAAAGTAAGATTAATAATTCTAACACAAATTTTCTCGATCTTTCGTACATTCCTTTTCACTGTTGGTGGTAATTCAAAAATCAATTCTCCAAAATTCATTTTTATTTCTAGTCTGACGCGACACTTGAGCGCGTTTCGTAAAACTTATTACATTTTCAAAGACTTTAGTTTACACATACACAACTGAATAGAACGTACACATCTACGATTTGTTCATATCTACATTTGAATGAGGTGGATGGGGTGAGGTGGTATTAATAGGGTATTAAATTCATCAACACAAGACAGAACACGAAACAATGGGTATTGAATGGAAGTGATTGTAGAAAGCTTATTGGTCCATATTTCTTGATGCTTCTATTTTGGAGCTGAGTCTTGAGGTGGGTAGAATATAGTTGTGCATTAATTGGCTGTTGATTGTTGGTGTTGACTTTTTAATGTGTAGTGCCTCGCAAACGTCAAGCCGTCTGCTATTGCTGTATCTATCGATGATTTCTGTGTTGTTTACTAGGATTTCTCTGGCGATGGTTTGGTTGTGGGAAGAGATTATATGTTCCTTAATGGAGCCCTGTTGTGGGAACCGACCTGTGAGATTTATATTTATTTAATTTATATGAATTTATATTTACGTTAATTTATATACTTCGATAGCAATTTGTATAATGATAAGTGGACTGTATTTCTGCAATAATCTCATAATCTCACAAATCGATCCTCTACACATTAGGGGGGGGTTTATTAAATTAATATATATGTATGCAGCCAATCAAACTACAGTAATAGCTACATACATTGATGAGGTTCCTTATCTTATAGTACAGCAGGTTAGTCCACCAGGTATAACTAGGGTGTAGACACCAAATTATCCTCTTTGAGGTAGCTTCCATATCACCCAGTAACTGGTGCACAAATCTTGCATCCTCGTCTTGACCTGTCAAAAGTGCGCTAGCTGTGAAGCCAGATACCTATATATGACAAGTATATCAGAGAAAACAGTACATGGAACATTAAAGACCTGGCTTAATTACCTTTAGTTTGAGGCTATTTCGCGATCTAACCGGATCACCCTATATCCTGACATTAATGGCCATAAATGAATGATAAACGGGTTTCGGATAGACTTAACTTGAATTGTAGACATCGTGTTGACAATGGTACACCTTTGGCTTCCATAACACTACGTCCAAGTAAATTTAACAGGAGCCGAATTTGCTCCCGTGTGAGCCTCTGGTCTCGTATAACAACAATGGCTGCCCTCCTCCTCACTCTGACGCCTGGCTTACATTGTCCACATTTCAGAAAGTGATAGAAGGGTCACATTTACTCTACTTTAATATTGATAATTAAGTTAATTTATATAAGATGTTTTTATGATGGTAAAGTCCAAAGACTAATGTATTTAAGAATAATTCCCAGCAGAATAGCTGGTGAATTTATAATGGTATGTGGTGATGATATCCCGTTTTCTTTAGATGGTAATTCCACTACAAGTTACGTTTTCTATGGGTAACTTGTTTATGCAACACAGCTCTTATCTGTCTGTATGATATTATTATTAAATGGTGTCGGATTTTCCGACATAATTCCCCAGGGGGCTGCTCACGGGTCGAAGTCCTAAATTAGAACAGACGCACACCGATACTCCTCCTTCGAATTATTAGATTAATTTGATGTTAGTAGTTGGTAATCACACATTTGTGTGTCTGTTCGTACAGGACGGATGTCCCGTACTAGAGTTGCAGGGGTTAGAAGTCTAATGCGATTTCATTTCCCTGTCAACTCTTGAAAGGCTAATATTCAAGCCTTATTACTTATTATTTAACCCAGAAGACTGAATGTGATCAAGTACTACAGTCAAGTATGATTCAGGGACTGCAGTGAGATCAGTGACATTAGATATAACTTGAAGTTTGTTCAGGTAACTGGTCACTGATATATAAACACTGAGGCCCATGGAATACATCTTGATTAAATAATAAATGTATCAAATCAGTCATCAGATTTATTGGGGTTTAATTTAGTTAATTGATTCAGAAGATTGAATAGCTCATCATTAAAGTAAAGTATGGTTCTGAGACTGCAGTGGGTTCAGTGACATTGGTCGCAGTGACTTGTAGCTGTTTTAGGCTACTGTTCACTGATTTGCCACTGAGGCCTCATGAACTCATCTCCAGCTTTAAATGATGATACTAACATCAACCTCTGTTGGTATAGTCAGCTGTAATCTCCTTAGTATAATGCTACTGGAGAAATATAATCAGCTGACAAATTTAGATTTCTACTGGTATTGTTTATCTGCAGGCATAGGTCTCCTCAGGCTTGATACTGGGCCTGAGAGTAATTTACCTCCTGCAGAGTTTAACATGGTTATACCCTGATATTTAGTAGGGCTACCAATGAATCGATGGCAATAGTCTGTCCCTACAAGGAGACCGAAGTCGTTGAGGTGATCAGACTTAATATTATCTGCCAATTTTATTCCTCTATTTCTCAGGAATTTGGCTGTTGCTCTCAGACCTTGAACTTGTAGGTCTACTGGTATTTTGTCCACCACAATGGCTTGTACTCGACAGACGTACCTGCCTAAACGTACTGATGGTTGTACCACCTGGTAGACTTGAGGTCCTGCATCTGTTACAAACCCTGAGATGTTGAATGACATCTGGGCTACAGGCCTTAATTGTAATTCATCTGCCAACTTTTTAGTGATATATGTTCTCTGGGATCCTTGGTCAAACAACCCTCGGGTATGGACCTTGGCCCTCTTATTCAGGATGGTAATTTGGGCAGTAGGCAAAGTCGTATTACCTTTAGACTTTGCCGATTGGACACTCTTTATTGGTTGCACCTTGCAGTACTGTACTGTGGTGGGAATGCTATCTTCCACCTTGGGGTTTGGAGACGTTGTTTTGGTGTCTCTGCACAATGCTGCATGGTGCTGACCTTTGTTACACCTATTACAAGGGTGTAATTGGGTATCACAATCCTTGATGTTATGTTTCCTGAGGCACCTCGTGCAATGTTGCAAATCTTTGAGTCGCTCAACACGGGCGTCACTATCAGGAAAATTAGAGCAGTGGTACATTGAATGTTTCTCATTGCAGAACAAACATGTTCCATAGCTTCCAGTACCCTTTGGTGTCACGTTCTTGGGTGACACAGTAACTATAGGCTTGGAGGGTCCCACTGCATATACGCCCACACTGCTACTGTTCCACTTTGGTGTTGAATTATATTGTCTAGATTGATTTGGAGTACCTTTGGTACTCTGTGGTTTACTATTATTGGTTTCTGAGGGTATACTTGGTGGTTTTAATTTGTCATGTGTTCGTAATTGATGAACTACTGACTTTAAACCTTCAGATATTTCATTCATGGATAAGATACTTTTATTGTAATGAGCACTCATTTGTCTCAATATGTCCCTAGGTATTTTCTCCTGGACAATTATTTTCAAGACCCACTCAGCCCCGTTTGTATCTGCTGTCAGGCTGAGGGCATTGATCAATGATTCTACCTCCAGCTTGAAGACTTGGAGTGAATCAGCTGAAGCCTCCGGTGGGGGTAAATGCAACAGCTCATGAACTAAATGTGATGTTCTTACTTCTGGATCAGCATAATTATCCTTGAGGAGTTTTACTGCCAGATCATAGCCGTCATTAGTTAATCTCAGATGGGATACTACTGTTTTAGCCTCACCTGATAATTGGCCTTGCAAATAAGAGAATTTACTACTCTTTGGTAAAGATTGTTTTGAGTCTACAAGGTCAACGAATTTGTTCCAAAATTCGTCCCAATCTTCCTCATCTTTCCCTGAGAAAGTGGGTAAATTAATTGGAGGGAGTCGAGCTTCCGCTTGACTCGTATTAGATGCAACTGTTGTTGTTGTTGCTGTTGCCTTGTTCTGGGCAATTAATTTGACATAAGGCTGTAACGTGGCCTGAGTGTGATCTTCATAATTCGCAAGATCAACCATAATGTCGTCTATTTCTGTTTCTGATAAATTAGTGTTGGCAAGTTCAGCCACATATGTTGCTATTTGACATTTGATTTGCTCAAATTTACCTGCAGCTGCTTGATAATAGCTTTCCAGGTCAGCATAATCAACTGTTGATTGTTGTGACAAATCTTCACATTTCTTGATCTGTCTTGTTAAGTGGCCTTTAAGACCTGCAAGGGTTCTTTTCATTCTCCCTGCATTATCCATACTGGCTCGTTGGTGAAGCCTTGTGGGGCTTGTACTTGGGCTGCTCATAATACTGAACAAGCTCTGATGGTAGCCTAGGGTAAATTCTGAACTCACTAGGCAATAATCCTACCTCTACTAGAGGTTAGCACTTAAAATTAATACACATTATATATATATACAATCATCCACACTAATGATTTGAGTGATAAACCAGTGTCACTGGAAGTACCTTTAGGTTAGCTCTTCTATATCACCCTAGGATGGTAGAGACACTAATTAATCACTCAAAGGTGTAATGATCATAAGTAAATTATTATATACACAACTCAACTCGAGTTGATAAAAATTACACCCAAAATAGAGTCAGCACCATTCATTAATGGTGTTAGGTTGTTGAATATAGTACAACTGACTATAGTAATAATGGGACTAGGATGAACAATAATAGTTCAACTAGTCAATGGTAATATCCTACCCTGTTGTGGGTTGGCAATTAGTAAATATTATACTGTGATCACTAGTGCAATATATATTAAATAATTCTCTATTTTGGAGAAATAATATACACAATTATTGATAATAGCCTCTTAATTAGCCTCTATGAAACTTCTAATATTATCTAGAAGTATTAAATGTTATTAGTGACCTCGCGAAATAAAGTCCACAAAATTCGTGGATAATCTCTCGCGAAATGTAACACCACGAAATCCGTGAACAATCTCGCGAAGACACAGTCACTAATTTGGCTGGATTCTATATTAGCGCTGTCATTTCACGAAATAACACACCACCAAATATCTGTGGGTGTGCATGAAACCGCTGACGAAGCTGAACTGGGCTGAGGGAGGCTCCTGAGCTCCCTCGAGGCTACGCTGCCGTCTTGACTGCTGGCTTTGTTTAAATAACACTGCACTAGTATATTTAATGAATCCACTGGTTAACTGGTTCATCCGGTACTAAGATGACCAAATGTGGGTTCATAGGACCGAATATTCCGGTTCCGAAGGTCCAAATAATCCGGTTCCGAAGGTCCAAATAATGTGGGAACCGACCTGTGAGATTTATATTTATTTAATTTATATGAATTTATATTTACGTTAATTTATATACTTCGATAGCAATTTGTATAATGATAAGTGGACTGTATTTCTGCAATAATCTCATAATCTCACAAATCGATCCTCTACACATTAGGGGGGGGTTTATTAAATTAATATATATGTATGCAGCCAATCAAACTACAGTAATAGCTACATACATTGATGAGGTTCCTTATCTTATAGTACAGCAGGTTAGTCCACCAGGTATAACTAGGGTGTAGACACCAAATTATCCTCTTTGAGGTAGCTTCCATATCACCCAGTAACTGGTGCACAAATCTTGCATCCTCGTCTTGACCTGTCAAAAGTGCGCTAGCTGTGAAGCCAGATACCTATATATGACAAGTATATCAGAGAAAACAGTACATGGAACATTAAAGACCTGGCTTAATTACCTTTAGTTTGAGGCTATTTCGCGATCTAACCGGGTCACCCTATATCCTGACATTAATGGCCATAAATGAATGATAAACGGGTTTCGGATAGACTTAACTTGAATTGTAGACATCGTGTTGACAATGGTACACCTTTGGCTTCCATAACACTACGTCCAAGTAAATTTAACAGGAGCCGAATTTGCTCCCGTGTGAGCCTCTGGTCTCGTATAACAACAATGGCTGCCCTCCTCCTCACTCTGACGCCTGGCTTACATTGTCCACATTTCAGAAAGTGATAGAAGGGTCACATTTACTCTACTTTAATATTGATAATTAAGTTAATTTATATAAGATGTTTTTATGATGGTAAAGTCCAAAGACTAATGTATTTAAGAATAATTCCCAGCAGAATAGCTGGTGAATTTATAATGGTATGTGGTGATGATATCCCGTTTTCTTTAGATGGTAATTCCACTACAAGTTACGTTTTCTATGGGTAACTTGTTTATACAACACAGCTCTTATCTGTCTGTATGATATTATTATTAAATGGTGTCGGATTTTCCGACATAATTCCCCAGGGGGCTGCTCACGGGTCGAAGTCCTAAATTAGAACAGACGCACACCGATACTCCTCCTTCGAATTATTAGATTAATTTGATGTTAGTAGTTGGTAATCACACATTTGTGTGTCTGTTCGTACAGGACGGATGTCCCGTACTAGAGTTGCAGGGGTTAGAAGTCTAATGCGATTTCATTTCCCTGTCAACTCTTGAAAGGCTAATATTCAAGCCTTATTACTTATTATTTAACCCAGAAGACTGAATGTGATCAAGTACTACAGTCAAGTATGATTCAGGGACTGCAGTGAGATCAGTGACATTAGATATAACTTGAAGTTTGTTCAGGTAACTGGTCACTGATATATAAACACTGAGGCCCATGGAATACATCTTGATTAAATAATAAATGTATCAAATCAGTCATCAGATTTATTGGGGTTTAATTTAGTTAATTGATTCAGAAGATTGAATAGCTCATCATTAAAGTAAAGTATGGTTCTGAGACTGCAGTGGGTTCAGTGACATTGGTCGCAGTGACTTGTAGCTGTTTTAGGCTACTGTTCACTGATTTGCCACTGAGGCCTCATGAACTCATCTCCAGCTTTAAATGATGATACTAACATCAACCTCTGTTGGTATAGTCAGCTGTAATCTCCTTAGTATAATGCTACTGGAGAAATATAATCAGCTGACAAATTTAGATTTCTACTGGTATTGTTTATCTGCAGGCATAGGTCTCCTCAGGCTTGATACTGGGCCTGAGAGTAATTTACCTCCTGCAGAGTTTAACATGGTTATACCCTGATATTTAGTAGGGCTACCAATGAATCGATGGCAATAGTCTGTCCCTACAAGGAGACCGAAGTCGTTGAGGTGATCAGACTTAATATTATCTGCCAATTTTATTCCTCTATTTCTCAGGAATTTGGCTGTTGCTCTCAGACCTTGAACTTGTAGGTCTACTGGTATTTTGTCCACCACAATGGCTTGTACTCGACAGACGTACCTGCCTAAACGTACTGATGGTTGTACCACCTGGTAGACTTGAGGTCCTGCATCTGTTACAAACCCTGAGATGTTGAATGACATCTGGGCTACAGGCCTTAATTGTAATTCATCTGCCAACTTTTTAGTGATATATGTTCTCTGGGATCCTTGGTCAAACAACCCTCGGGTATGGACCTTGGCCCTCTTATTCAGGATGGTAATTTGGGCAGTAGGCAAAGTCGTATTACCTTTAGACTTTGCCGATTGGACACTCTTTATTGGTTGCACCTTGCAGTACTGTACTGTGGTGGGAATGCTATCTTCCACCTTGGGGTTTGGAGACGTTGTTTTGGTGTCTCTGCACAATGCTGCATGGTGCTGACCTTTGTTACACCTATTACAAGGGTGTAATTGGGTATCAC
The DNA here is from genome assembly GCF_040958095.1 of Procambarus clarkii. Taxonomy (NCBI): domain Eukaryota; kingdom Metazoa; phylum Arthropoda; class Malacostraca; order Decapoda; family Cambaridae; genus Procambarus; species Procambarus clarkii. Next base: position 12,662,128 of record NC_091181.1, on the reverse strand, counting down.
AATCCTTGATGTTATGTTTCCTGAGGCACCTCGTGCAATGTTGCAAATCTTTGAGTCGCTCAACACGGGCGTCACTATCAGGAAAATTAGAGCAGTGGTACATTGAATGTTTCTCATTGCAGAACAAACATGTTCCATAGCTTCCAGTACCCTTTGGTGTCACGTTCTTGGGTGACACAGTAACTATAGGCTTGGAGGGTCCCACTGCATATACGCCCACACTGCTACTGTTCCACTTTGGTGTTGAATTATATTGTCTAGATTGATTTGGAGTACCTTTGGTACTCTGTGGTTTACTATTATTGGTTTCTGAGGGTATACTTGGTGGTTTTAATTTGTCATGTGTTCGTAATTGATGAACTACTGACTTTAAACCTTCAGATATTTCATTCATGGATAAGATACTTTTATTGTAATGAGCACTCATTTGTCTCAATATGTCCCTAGGTATTTTCTCCTGGACAATTATTTTCAAGACCCACTCAGCCCCGTTTGTATCTGCTGTCAGGCTGAGGGCATTGATCAATGATTCTACCTCCAGCTTGAAGACTTGGAGTGAATCAGCTGAAGCCTCCGGTGGGGGTAAATGCAACAGCTCATGAACTAAATGTGATGTTCTTACTTCTGGATCAGCATAATTATCCTTGAGGAGTTTTACTGCCAGATCATAGCCGTCATTAGTTAATCTCAGATGGGATACTACTGTTTTAGCCTCACCTGATAATTGGCCTTGCAAATAAGAGAATTTACTACTCTTTGGTAAAGATTGTTTTGAGTCTACAAGGTCAACGAATTTGTTCCAAAATTCGTCCCAATCTTCCTCATCTTTCCCTGAGAAAGTGGGTAAATTAATTGGAGGGAGTCGAGCTTCCGCTTGACTCGTATTAGATGCAACTGTTGTTGTTGTTGCTGTTGCCTTGTTCTGGGCAATTAATTTGACATAAGGCTGTAACGTGGCCTGAGTGTGATCTTCATAATTCGCAAGATCAACCATAATGTCGTCTATTTCTGTTTCTGATAAATTAGTGTTGGCAAGTTCAGCCACATATGTTGCTATTTGACATTTGATTTGCTCAAATTTACCTGCAGCTGCTTGATAATAGCTTTCCAGGTCAGCATAATCAACTGTTGATTGTTGTGACAAATCTTCACATTTCTTGATCTGTCTTGTTAAGTGGCCTTTAAGACCTGCAAGGGTTCTTTTCATTCTCCCTGCATTATCCATACTGGCTCGTTGGTGAAGCCTTGTGGGGCTTGTACTTGGGCTGCTCATAATACTGAACAAGCTCTGATGGTAGCCTAGGGTAAATTCTGAACTCACTAGGCAATAATCCTACCTCTACTAGAGGTTAGCACTTAAAATTAATACACATTATATATATATACAATCATCCACACTAATGATTTGAGTGATAAACCAGTGTCACTGGAAGTACCTTTAGGTTAGCTCTTCTATATCACCCTAGGATGGTAGAGACACTAATTAATCACTCAAAGGTGTAATGATCATAAGTAAATTATTATATACACAACTCAACTCGAGTTGATAAAAATTACACCCAAAATAGAGTCAGCACCATTCATTAATGGTGTTAGGTTGTTGAATATAGTACAACTGACTATAGTAATAATGGGACTAGGATGAACAATAATAGTTCAACTAGTCAATGGTAATATCCTACCCTGTTGTGGGTTGGCAATTAGTAAATATTATACTGTGATCACTAGTGCAATATATATTAAATAATTCTCTATTTTGGAGAAATAATATACACAATTATTGATAATAGCCTCTTAATTAGCCTCTATGAAACTTCTAATATTATCTAGAAGTATTAAATGTTATTAGTGACCTCGCGAAATAAAGTCCACAAAATTCGTGGATAATCTCTCGCGAAATGTAACACCACGAAATCCGTGAACAATCTCGCGAAGACACAGTCACTAATTTGGCTGGATTCTATATTAGCGCTGTCATTTCACGAAATAACACACCACCAAATATCTGTGGGTGTGCATGAAACCGCTGACGAAGCTGAACTGGGCTGAGGGAGGCTCCTGAGCTCCCTCGAGGCTACGCTGCCGTCTTGACTGCTGGCTTTGTTTAAATAACACTGCACTAGTATATTTAATGAATCCACTGGTTAACTGGTTCATCCGGTACTAAGATGACCAAATGTGGGTTCATAGGACCGAATATTCCGGTTCCGAAGGTCCAAATAATCCGGTTCCGAAGGTCCAAATAATGTGGGAACCGACCTGTGAGATTTATATTTATTTAATTTATATGAATTTATATTTACGTTAATTTATATACTTCGATAGCAATTTGTATAATGATAAGTGGACTGTATTTCTGCAATAATCTCATAATCTCACAAATCGATCCTCTACACATTAGGGGGGGGTTTATTAAATTAATATATATGTATGCAGCCAATCAAACTACAGTAATAGCTACATACATTGATGAGGTTCCTTATCTTATAGTACAGCAGGTTAGTCCACCAGGTATAACTAGGGTGTAGACACCAAATTATCCTCTTTGAGGTAGCTTCCATATCACCCAGTAACTGGTGCACAAATCTTGCATCCTCGTCTTGACCTGTCAAAAGTGCGCTAGCTGTGAAGCCAGATACCTATATATGACAAGTATATCAGAGAAAACAGTACATGGAACATTAAAGACCTGGCTTAATTACCTTTAGTTTGAGGCTATTTCGCGATCTAACCGGATCACCCTATATCCTGACATTAATGGCCATAAATGAATGATAAACGGGTTTCGGATAGACTTAACTTGAATTGTAGACATCGTGTTGACAATGGTACACCTTTGGCTTCCATAACACTACGTCCAAGTAAATTTAACAGGAGCCGAATTTGCTCCCGTGTGAGCCTCTGGTCTCGTATAACAACAATGGCTGCCCTCCTCCTCACTCTGACGCCTGGCTTACATTGTCCACATTTCAGAAAGTGATAGAAGGGTCACATTTACTCTACTTTAATATTGATAATTAAGTTAATTTATATAAGATGTTTTTATGATGGTAAAGTCCAAAGACTAATGTATTTAAGAATAATTCCCAGCAGAATAGCTGGTGAATTTATAATGGTATGTGGTGATGATATCCCGTTTTCTTTAGATGGTAATTCCACTACAAGTTACGTTTTCTATGGGTAACTTGTTTATACAACACAGCTCTTATCTGTCTGTATGATATTATTATTAAATGGTGTCGGATTTTCCGACACCTGTTGCTTATGCATCGTTAAACGCCTAAAAAGAGATGTTGTTGTCTTGCCTATATACTGTTTTTTTTGAAGCTTACAGTCCCCAAGAGGGCATTTGAAGGCATAGACGACGTTAGTCTCTTTTAAAGAGTTCTGCTTTGGGTCTGGAGAGTTTCTCATGAGTAGGCTGGCCGTTTTTCTGGTTTTATAGTAAATCGTCAGTTGTATCCTCTGATTTTTGTCTGTAGGGATAACGTTTCTATTAACAATATCTTTCAGGACCCTTTCCTCCGTTTTATGAGCTGTGGAAAAGAAGTTCCTGTAAAATAGTCTAATAGGGGGGTATAGGTGTTGTGTTAGTTGTCTCTTCAGAGGTTGCATGGCGTTTCACTTTCCTTCTTATGATGTCTTCGATGAAACCATTGGAGAAGCCGTTGTTGACTAGGACCTGCCTTACCCTACAGAGTTCTTCGTTGACTTGCTTCCATTCTGAGCTGTGGCTGAGAGCACGGTCGACATATGCGTTAACAACACTCCTCTTGTACCTGTCTGGGCAGTCGCTGTTGGCATTTAGGCACATTCCTATGTTCGTTTCCTTAGTGTAGACTGCAGTGTGGAAACCTCCGCTCTTTTCCATGACTGTTACATCTAGAAAGGGCAGCTTCCCATCCTTTTCCATCTCGTAAGTGAAACGCAGCACGGAACTCTGCTCAAACGCCTCCTTCAGCTCCTGCAGATGTCTGACATCAGGTACCTTTGTAAAAATGTCGTCAATATACCTGCAGTATATGGCCGGTTTCAAGTTCATGTCGACTAAGACTTTTTGCTCGATGGTACCCATGTAGAAGTTTGCAAACAGGACACCTAGGGGAGAACCCATGGCGACCCCATCTACTTGCTTATACATGTGCCCATCCGGGCTCAAGAACGGTGCCTCTTTAGTACAAGCTTGGAGTAGTTTCTTTAGAATATTCTCTGGTATGTCAAGAGGAGTACAGGCTGGATCACGATACACTCTGTCGGCTATCATCCTGATTGTCTCGTCCACAGGTACGTTGGTGAAGAGTGATTCCACGTCCAACGAGGCTCTTATCCCTGTGGCCCGTGTGCCCCGCAGTAAGTCAACAAATTCTTTTGGGGACTTCAGGCTGAAGGCGCAAGGGACATTAGGAGTCAGCAGGCCGTTGAGTCGCTTCGCCAGTCTGTACGTGGGTGTGGGTATCTGGTTAATGATTGGCCGAAGTGGGTTTCCAGGCTTGTGTGTCTTGACATTTCCGTACGCATATCCAGGTTTATATTCCCCAATAATCTTTGGCAGGTGGAGTCCGGATTTCTTGGCGTTCACAGTTTCAATCAGTTTGTTGACCTTTGCTTTCAATTCGGCTGTAGTGTCCTTCGTTGCCCTTTGGAATTTAGTTTGGTCAGAGAGTATGAGGTTCATTTTCGCCAGATATTCGTCTTTTTTAAGAATGACATATATTGGCGACTTGTCACCTCTCCTGACAACTATCTCCTTGTTCTCACGAAGGCTTTTAGCTGCCGCTTTGAGCTCGGGGGACAGTATGGTGCTTCTGTAATTGCCTCGATTCTTTCCTCCTTCCGCAATAAGTTCTGCTTGTAAGGTATCTTTGGTAGTGACCTTCTTTTGTGTCTCGAGGTCAAATATGTCGTCCAACAGAATTTCCAACTCCACTTTCCGGGCCATCTCACTCGGTCTGCACATAACGTGACAGTTTATGCCCAGATTTAGGAGAGTGACTTGGTCTTCAGTGAGGTTAATTCCTGAGGTTCAGGAAGCCATCTCTAGGTCGTGGAATTGCCATAGGTCCTCCATATAACGTTGTTAGTTTCTTGATAATCCTTGTTTCAGTGCTGAGGTGATGTCGGTCTGTGAGGATGTCGAGGTGTTGATCAATGCAGGTACGGAGTCTTTCGTCGATGTTGCTATTTTTCCATTCGTTTGTAGCAAGAAGTAGTTGCGTTTTGTTGTCTTTGATTTCATTTTCCGCCTTGTATATCTGATCACGAATCAGATCCTGGCGATATTTTATCGTGAAGGCTTGATTCCTTGCTGCTGGGTCGTGCGTTTTAATATTAGTATATTTTGGTAGCAGTTTTTTCTGTAGACATATATTATTAAATATGACCGAAAAAGTAAGATTAATAATTCTAACACGAATTTTCTCGATCTTTCGTACATTCTTTTTCACTGTTGATGGTAATTCAAAAATCAGTTCTCCAAAATTCATTTTAATTTCTAGTCTGACACGACACTTGAGCGCGTTTCGTAAAACTTATTACATTTTCAAAGACTTTAGTTTACACATACACAACTGAATAGAACTTACACATCTCCGATTTGTTTATATCTACATTTGAGTGAGGTGGATGGGGTGAGGTGCGTATGGAAATGTCAAGACACACAAGCCTGGAAACCCACTTCGGCCAATCATTAGCCAGATACCCACACCCACGTACAGACTGGCGAAGCGACTCAACGGCCTGCTGACTCCTTATGTCCCTTGCGCCTTCAGCCTGAAGTCCCCAAAAGAATTTGTTGACTTACTGCGGGGCACACGGGCCACAGGGATAAGAGCCTCGTTGGACGTGGAATCACTCTTCACCAACGTACCTGTGGACGAGACAATCAGGATGATAGCCGACAGAGTGTATCGTGATCCAGCCTGTACTCCTCTTGACATACTAGAGAATATTTTAAGAAAACTACTCCAAGCTTGAACTAAAGAGGCACCCTTCTTGAGCCCGGATGGGCACATGTATAAGCAAGCAGATGGGGTCGCCATGGGTTCTCCCCTAGGTGTCCTGTTTGCAAACTTCTACATGGGTACCATCGAGCAAAAAGTCTTAGTCGACATGAACTTGAAACCGGCCTTATACTGCAGGTATGTTGACGACATTTTTACACAGGTACCTGATGTCAGACATCTGCAGGAGCTGAAGGAGGCGTTTGAGCAGAGTTCCGTGCTGCGTTTCACTTACGAGATGGAAAAGGATGGGAAGCTGCCCTTTCTAGATGTAACAGTCATGGAAAAGAGCGGAGGTTTCCACACTGCAGTCTACACTAAAGAAACGAACATAGGAATGTGCCTAAATGCCAACAGCGACTGCCCAGACAGGTACAAGAGGAGTGTTGTTAACGCATATGTCGACCGTGCTCTCAGCCACAGCTCAGAATGGAAGCAAGTCGACGAAGAACTCTGTAGGGTAAGGCAGGTCCTAGTCAACAACGGCTTCTCCATTGGTTTAGTCGAAGACATCATAAGAAGGAAAGTGAAACGCCATGCAACCTCTGAAGAGACAACTAACAAAACACCTATACCCACTATTAGACTATTTTACAGGAACTTCTTTTCCACAGCTCATAAAACGGAGGAAAGGGTCCTGAAAGATATTGTTAATAGAAACGTTATCCCTACAGACAAAAATCAGAGGATGCAACTGACGATTTACTATAAAACCCGAAAAACGGCCAGCCTACTCATGATAAACTCTCCAGACACAAAGCAGAACGCTTTAAAAGAGACCAACGTCGTCTATGCCTTCAAATGCCCTCTTGGGGACTGTAAGCTCCAAAAAAACCAGTATATAGGCAAGACAACAACATCTCTTTCTAGGCGTTTAACGATGCATAAGCAACAGGGCTCCATTAAGGAACATATAATCTCTTCCCACAACCAAACCATCGCCAGAGAAATCCTAGTAAACAACACAGAAATCACCGATAGATACAGCGATAGCAGACGGCTTGACGTTTGCAAGGCACTACACATTAAAAAGTCAACACCAGCAATCAACAGGCAATTAATGCACAACTATATTCTACCCACCTCAAGACTCCGCTCTAATACAGAAGCGTCAAGAAATATGGACCAATAAGCTTTCTACAATCACTTCCATTCAATACCCATTGTTTCGTGTTCTGTCCTGTGTTGATGAATTTAATACCCTATTAATACCACCTCACCCCATCCACATCACTCAAATGTAGATATAAACAAATCGGAGATGTGTAAGTTCTATTCAGTTGTGTATGTGTAAACTAAAGGTTTTGAAAATGTAATAAGTTTTACGAAACGCGCTCAAGTGTCGCGTCAGACTAGAAATAAAAATGACTTTTGGAGAATTGATTTTTGAATTACCACCAACAGTGAAAAGGAATGTACGAAAGATCGAGAAAATTCGTGTTAGAATTATTAATCTTACTTTTTCGGTCATATTTAATAATATATGTCTACAGGAAAGACTGCTACCAAAATATACTAATATATATATATATATATATATATATATATATATATATATATATATATGTCGTACCTAGTAGCCAGAACGCACTTCTCAGCTTACTATGCAAGGCCCGATTTGCCTAATAAGCCAAGTTTTCATGAATTAATATATTTTCTCTAATTTTGTTCTTATGAAATGATAAAGCTACCTATTTCATTATGTATGAGGTCAATTTTTTGTTATTGGAGTTAAAATTAACGTAGATATATGACCGAACCTAACCAACCCTACCTAACCTAACCTAACCTAAACTATCACAACTAAGTCAATAAATTATGTTCTTAATATAATATAATAATAATCATTCAAATAAAGTAAATGGTAACAATTTATTGAAAATAATGAAAGTTACTCGGTCTATTAGGCAAATCGGGACTTGCATAGTAAGCCAAGAAGTGCGTTCTGGCTACTAGGTACGACATATATATATATATATATATATATATATATATATATATATATATATATATATATATATATATATATATATATATATATATATATATATATATATATATATATATATATATATATATATATATATATATATATATATATGCAATTATCGATCACAAAACACTGATATTTTTTATGCAGAAAATACACAAAGAAATGTGAGAGGAAGATGAATGTTTCGACCTGATTAAATCCGTTGTCAACTCCAGACTGATACACAGCATTTCCAACTGGGCAAGTCAACTGACGCTTATTCTTCAAATCTCACAAGCTTATATCGAACCATTTATCAATCAATAACTCCTAAATTATACAATAACTAATAGAGTGTTATAATATACAACCTTATTGAGAATACATATCAATGAATCAATACATAAGAAAATATATCATGATATATAAAAAAGTCAACAGGGAATTCATATCTGCAAGATATGGTAACACTGGCTGGAGACGGTATGCAATGGGAGGTTGGGGGAGGGGGAGGTTAAGGGAGGAATTCAAGACATTTCCGGTCAGCCATTAATACATAAGGATACATGAAGAAAAGTAAAGCATCATATACCAACATAAGTACCAAAACGTTTCCTCTGTGCTATAAATCTCACAGTACCTGAATATAAGTTACTAACATGACAAGAGCTAATGCATTGAACAGTGATGACATTTATACATCACATTATACATGCTCGTCATACATTTGGTATCGAAATCTATACATACCACATCATAATACGCATAGCATATCATGTACACAATACATAGAATTTCATACTATGGAAACATAATGGTATTTTGCTAGATACAGAACATTAGGCTTCTGCTATTTACTCATTCTTACAATATCTCCACAAATATATGGCACTTATTTCTTGTAATGATACATAATATGTATAGGTATATTAAACATACAACGGCAATACGAAATGTATTCTAGAGTATTGTCAAAAGAGATTATATAGATCTAATAATGTTTGTGATACTAGGATAATCGGCCTGGCTATCACTATACATTATGAACTCATCAATCACCAGCCACAGTATGATCACACTGGTGTATGTGTGGACGTGACTCCTCCACCACATCACTTCCTAATGGATTCCATTTGTCAACTACTCTGACACCATTAAATTCTTTCTAATATCTCTATGGCTCATTTGGGCACTCAGTTTCCACCTGTGTCTTCTAGTGCGTGTGCCCCTTGTGTTAAATAGCCTGTCTTTTTCTACCCGACCAATTCCGTTGAGAAACTTGTATGTGGTGATCATGTCCCCCCTAACTCTTCTGTCTTCCAGTGACATGAGGTTTAATTCCCGTAGTCTCTCCTCGGAGCTCATAATTCTCAGTTTGGGTACTAGTCTGGTGGCTAACCTTAGAACCTTTTCCAGTTTAGTTTTATGCTTGACAAAATCTGGACTCCATGCTGGAGCTGCATACTCCAGGATTGGTCTGGCATATGTGGTATAAATAGTTTTAAATGATTATTTAAACAAGTTTCTAAAGGTCTTTTTTAAGTTGGCGAACCTGGCATATGCCGCTGATGTTATCCTCTTGATATGGGCTTCAAGGGACAGGTCTGGCGTGATATCAACCCCCAAGTCTTTCTCTCTCTCTCTGACTCTTGAAGAATTTCATCTCCCAAATGATACCTTGTATCTGGTCTCCCGTTCCCTACCTCCATCTTCATTACATTACATTTGCTTGGGTTAAACTCTAATAATCATTTGCTCGACCATTCTTTCAGTTTGTCCAGGTCTTCTTGAAGCCGCAAGCAAGTCCTCCTCTGTCTCAATACTTCTCATAATTTCGGCATAATCAGCAAACATTTGAGAGGAATGAGTCTATACCCTCTGGAAGATCATTTACGTATATTAGAAACTGGATAGGTCCGAGTACAGAACCCCGTGGGACTCTACTGGTGACTTCTCACCAATCTGAGGTCTCCCCCCCCCCTCACTATAACTTTCCTCTTGTTATTGCTTAGGTACTCCCTTATTCACTGTCTCTCCAGCTTATGTGCCAGCTTCTTATGGGGTACTATGTCAAAGGTTTTCCGACAGTCCACGAAAATGCAGTTCAATCATTCTTCTTTTTCTTGCTTAATCTTTGTCACCTAGTCGGTAGAATTCTATTAAGCAAGTAAGGCAAGATTTACCCTCCTTGAACCGATGTTGGCGGGTTGTCACGTTGGAGGCCCTTTTGTCTGTCTCTTCGATTTGTCACGAAGTGTACTCACCTAGTTTTGCTTGCGGGGGTTGAGCTCTGGCTTTGGTCCCGCTTCTTAACCGTCAGTCTACTGGTGCACAGACTCCTGAGCTTCTATGTTTATGTGTGTACTCACCTAGTTGTGCTTGCGGTGGTTGAGCTCTGGCTCTTTGGTCCCGCCTCTCAACCGTCAATCAACAGGTGTACAGGTTCCTGACCCTATTGGGCTCTATCATATCTACACTTGAAACTGTGTATGGAGTCAGCCTCCACCACATCACTTCCTAATACATTCCATTTGTCAACCACTCTGACACTAAAAATGTTCTTTCTAATATCTGTGTATGTGTGTACTCAACTATATGTACTTACCTATTTGTGCTTGCGGGGGTTGAGCATTGGCTTTTTGGTCCCGCTTTTCAACCGTCAATCAACTGGTGTACAGATTTCTGAGCCTACTGGGCTCTATCATATCAATATTTGAAACTGTGTATGGAGTCACCCTCCACTACATCATTGCATTCCACCTGTCAACCACTCTGACACTATAAAAGTTCTTTCTAATATCTCTGTGGCTCATTTGGGCACTCAGCTTCCACCTGTGTCCCCTTAGTCCGTGTGCCACTTGTTTTAGTTATTTATTTATATATATACAAGACGGTACATTGGGGGTTAACAGAGACCATAGATTTAAGTTGAATTTACATTCTTGTAAAGCCACTAGCACGCATAGCATTTCGGGCAAGTTTTTAAACTAACAGATAATTTTTAGATAATTAACAGTAAAATTGACAGCAAATGTTTACAGGTACTTTACAGCTTTACTTTATAGGTACAGATGATTTTAAGTAGAAAAATTAGAGTAAATTTAAAAAAAAAAAATTACAGGTACATTGCAAAAAATTTTGATACAAAAGCAGATTAGAATAATACACAATAATAACAATACACAATGATGAACAAGGATTACTTGTGTTAAATAGCTTGTTTTTATCTACCCTATCAATTCCATTAAGAACCTTGAATGTGGTAATCATGTCCCCGTTAACTTTTCTGTCTTCCAGCGACGTGAGGTTTAATTCCCGTAAGCTCGCCTCGTTGCTCATACCTCTCAGCTCGGGTACTAGTCTGGTGGCAAACCATTAACCTTTTCCATTTTAGTCTTATCCTTGACTAGAGATGGACTCCATGCTGGAGCCGCATACTCCAGGATTGGTCTGACATATGTGGTATATAATGTTCTGAAAGATTCCTTACACAAGTTTTTAAACGCCGTTCTTATGTTAGCCAACCTGGCATATGCCGCTGATGTTATTCTCTTGATATGAGCTTCGTGGGACAGGTCTGGGGTGATATCAACCCCCAGGTCTTTCTCTCTCTCTGACTCTTGAAGTATTTCATTTCTTAAATGATACCTTGTGTCTGGTCTTCTGCTCCCTACACCTATCCTCATTACATTACATTTGCTTCAGTTAAACTCTAACAACCATTTGTTCGACCAGTCCTGCAGCTTGTCCAGGTCGTCTTGGAGCCTCAAGCTGTCCTCCTCTGTCTTAATCCTTTTCATAAGAATGGAATTTCATTCCTCATAAGAGAGGAATGAGTCTATATCCACTGGGAGATCATTTACGTATATCTGAAACAGGAAAGGTCTGAGTACAGAGCCCTGTAGGAGTCCACTGGTGACTTCACACCAATCTGAGGTCTCGCCCCTCACTGTAACTCTCTGCTTCCTATTGCTTAGGTACTCCCTTATCCACTGGAGCGCCCGACCAGTTACTTCTGCCTGTTTCTCCAGCTTATGTATTAGCCTTTTATGGGGTATTGTGTCAAAGGCTTTCCGGCAGTCCAAAAAAATGCAGTCCGCCCATCCTTCTCTTTCTTGTGTGTGTGTACTCACCTAGTTGTGTCTGCTGGGTCGAGCATTGACTCTTGGATCCCGCCTGTGTGTATGTATGTGTGTGTGTGTGTACTCACCTAATTGTGCTTGCGGGGGTTGAGCTCTGGCTCTTTGGTCCCGCCTCTCAACCGTCAATCAACTGGTGTACAGATTCCTGAGCCTACTGGGCTCTATCATATCTACATTTGAAACTGTGTATGGAGTCAGCCTCCACCACATCACTTCCTAGTGCATTCCATTTACTAACTACTCTGACACTGAAAAAGTTCTTTCTAACGTCTCTGTAGCTCATTTGGGTACTCAGCTTCCACCTGTGTCCCCTTGTTTGCTTCCCACCAGTGTTGAATAGTTCATCCTTGTTTACCCGGTCGATTCCCCTGAGGATTTTGTAGGTTGTGATCATGTCCCCCCTTACTCTTCTGTCTTCCAGTGTCGTAAGGTGCATTTCCCGCAGCCTTTCCTCATAACTCATGCCTCTTAGTTCTGGGACTAGTCTAGTAGCATACCTTTGGACTTTTTCCAGCTTCGTCTTGTGCTTGACAAGGTACGGGCTCCATGCTGGGGCCGCATACTCCAGGATTGGTCTTACATGTGTGGTGTACAAGATTCTAAATGATTCCTTACACAGGTTCATGAACGCCGTTCTGATGTTAGCCAGCCTCGTATATGCCGCAGACGTTATTCTCTTTATGTGGGCTTCAGGAGACAGGTTTGGTGTGATATCAACTCTTAGATCTTTCTCTCTGTCTGTTTCATTAAGTACTTCATCTCCTATTCTGTATCCTGTGCCTGGCCTCCTGTTTCCACTTCCTAGTTTCATTGCTTTGCATTTACTCGGGTTGAACTTCAACAGCCATTTGTTGGACCATTCACTCAGTCTATCCAGGTCATCTTGTAGCCTCCTACTATCATCCTCTGTTTCAATCCTCCTCATAATTTTTGCATCGTCGGCAAACATTGAGAGGAACGAATCTATACCCTCTGGGAGATCATTTACATATACCAGAAACAGTATAGGTCCAAGGACTGACCCCTGCGGGACTCCACTTGTGACGTCTCGCCAATCTGAGACCTCACCCCTCACACAGACTCGTTGTCTCCTGTTGCTTAGGTATTCCTCTATCCACCGGAGTACCTTCCCTCTCACTCCAGCCTGCATCTCCAACTTTCGCACTAGCCTCTTGTGTGGCACTGTATCAAAGGCTTTCTGACAATCCAAAAATATGCAGTCTGCCCACCCTTCTCTTTCTTGCCTTATTTTTGTTGCCTGGTCGTAGAATTCAAGTAACCCTGTGAGGCAGGACCTGCCATCCCTGAACCCATGTTGATGCTGTGTTACAAAGTTCCTTCGCTCCAGATGCTCCACTAGTTTTTTTCGCACAATCTTCTCCATCAGCTTGCATGGTATGCAGGTTAGGGACACTGGCCTGTAGTTCAGTGCCTCCTGTCTATCCCCTTTCTTGTATATCGGGACTACGTTAGCTGCTTTCCAAATATCTGGCAGTTCCCCTGTTGCCAGTGATTTGTTATACAGTATGGAGAGTGGTAGGCTCAGTTCTCTTGCTCCTTCCTTTAGAACCCAAGGGGAGATTCCATCTGGGCCTATAGCCTTTGTCACGTCCAACTCTAGTAAACACTTCCTTACTTCCCCACTGGTAATCTCAAACTCTTCCAGTGGTTGCTGGTTAGCTATTCCCTCACTTACCTCTGGAATTTCTCCTTGTTCTAAGGTGAAGAGCTCCTGGAATTTCTTATTCAATTCCTCACACACTTCCTTGTCATTTGTAGTGAATCCTTCCGCCCCTATCCTTAATCTCATAACCTGTTCCTTTACTGCTGTTTTTCTCCTAATGTGGCTATGCAACAATTTAGGCTGAGTCTTTGCCTTGCTTGCGATGTCATTTTCGTATTGTCTTTCTGCCTCTCTTCTCATCCTGACATATTCATTCCTGGCATTCTGGTATCTTTCTCTGCTCTCCAGTGTCCTGTTATTCCTATAGTTTCTCCATGCCCTTTTACTTTGCTGCTTAGCTAGCCTACATCTTTGATTAAACCATGGGTTTCTCATCTTCATTTCTCTGTTTTCCTTTTGGACTGGGACAAACTTGTTCGCTGCGTCCTTGCACTTCTGCGTGATGTAATCCATCATATCTTGGGCCGTCTTTCCCCTGAGCTCTGTTTTCCATGCTATATCTGTTAGGAATTTTCTTATCCCCTCATAGTTTCCCTTTCGGTATGCTAACCTTTTGGTTTCGGTATCCCTCCTCGAGTTCAATAACCCTTCTTCAATCAAGTACTCAAACACCAGTACGTGTGTGTGTGTGTGTGTGTGTGTGTGTGTGTGTGTGTGTGTGTGTGTGTGTGTGTGTGTGTGTGTGTGTGTGTGTGTGTGTGTGTGTGTGTGTGTGTGTGCGCGTGTGTGTGTGTGCGTAAGTGCCTGTGTGTAATTATATCAGCATTACCCATATGTTTCAGGGGAAAATGGCATTCCTTCGAAAACGGATGATATGCTGTAAAGCATTGATGGTGTTGGCCCTGGTAGTGATGATATCACAAACACCTGGCGGTGACAGCTGTTACTTGGACCAGGCTGATGGTGAGGCGACTGGCGACCTGGACCAGGTGGGCTTGATAGTGACGCAGGTCCTAGTTCACAATTTTCCTGGGTGCCACCTGGTGCTTCTGACTCTCAGCTCACACTCCCGAACATTTCCCAGTGTTCTCAGGTGAGTTTAGGTGAGCGAATTCTAAAGGCGCTTATTTTCAAACTATCCCGATGTCGATCGGATAAAAAATGAATTTTATGCAAATATTTTTGTAGTGGACGCGAGTAATGTCCACGGCTAGGAGTCAAGAGAAAAAAATGGACGTGATCGGTGTCCAAAGCGAGCGATAGTGTAATGTGTTGATCTTGTTGTCACAATCAGGAAGTAATTAGAGTATAAATGAAAAAGAATGTAATTGCTTGACAAGAGCTCTCAACTATCTCTCATTAGGGACATGCGTTTGTTTCCCACTAACACATGACAGTATCATTTCATTCAACTCGTCGCTAGGAAGAATACTTTTCACTCACAAAAGTATTGCATAATATAATTTATAATTTAAGAGTGCTCTTGCATCATAGTATAATTGGAAGAGGGTTTCTCCACTTGTCATATATGTTCGAGGTTGACTAAAAAATAAATATTAACTGTAAAATGTATTACACTTATAAATTTACACAACGTTTTGAATAAACAAGGTTCGTTCTCAAATGAGGAGACAGGAGTTGTTGTTGTTTTAGATTCAGTTATTCGGAACATAAAGTTCCAAGTAGCACGGGCTATTGTGTGCCCGCTCCTGTGCCAGGAGTGGGGCTGTAACTCAGGAGAGACAGGAGTTGTTGTTGTTGTTGTTTTAGATTTACCTACTCAGCAAGAAATGTCTATGTAGCACGAGCTATAGTGAGCCCGTAATTGAGTTCGGTTTTCCCGATAACCTTGTTACTGTGATGTTTGGGTCAAAACTTAAGTGGAGGTTGGTTTTTCTCCATTTCCCCCGTTTCATTTTCACTTCTGTTTTAATCTTGTTTTAATAACATTATATTGGTGGTGGATGTAGATGCACTAGTGACTCCCATTTTCAACTGCTTTTCTAACCATTGTAGTCGCTGTGGATTTTTCCTCTAATGCAGCTGCTGTCATTGCATTATTGTTGAGTTTGATGCGCAGGGCTTCAGTTGCTTCATATTCCAGTAAATAGTGTAATAGTGGCGCCTCTGCACCTGTTCCACAAATATGACACTCTTAAAATATTGGGTTTATTACCTCCCAGCAGCACTTGTAACCACGTCTGTGTATGGCTACTGTTATGACCCGGAGGGAGCCGGTCGGCCGAGTGGACAGCACGCGGGACTTGTGATCCTGTGGTCCTGGGTTCGATCCCAGGCGCCGGCGAGAAACAATGGGCAGAGTTTCTTTCACCCTATGCCCCTGTTACCTAGCAGTAAAAAATAGGAACCTGGGTGTTAGTCAGCTGTCACGGGCTGCTTCCTGGGGGTGGAGGCCTGGTCGAGGACCGGGCCACGGGGACACTAAAGCCCCGAAATCATCTCAAGATAACCTCAAGATAACCCCATGAAGCCTGGGTGGAAGGAGCCGACCCCAGTGAGAGTTATTCGGCCTCCTGGACCTGGTTGAGAAGTCAGAGAAAAGATGTATATATTAAATATATAATATATGCCAGTGAATAATTAAAAAATATGAGATGGAGGATGAGCATGTAAATAAGTGACATGAAATGAGATGTTGATACTTTGGTGACATGAATCAAGTAGGCGGTTATGTGTAAAGCTTGTTGGACGACTTAATGTACTCAAGTCAGCAGCAGAAGAGATGTAAGGCGGTCATAACGAAACTTTGTTGGATGTCTTAGAGGACGACATCTGGGAGCTCTGCAGCTAAGTGCCCTCGACATAAAAATTCTGATGTAAGCTAATATAACAATTGTTACAGTGGTTGCCTGTGCTTGATCGTGTGCCCAGCGATCATGGCAAGTGTTTATGTATATAGTACATATATTGTGAGCTAGTGAGCTAAAAATAAGAGAGTAGAGATAGGAAAACATGCTGGAGGGGGGTGGGGAGTGATACGTTCGCCTTCGCCGAAGGTTAAGCGCTGACTGAGAGGGGAAGGCTACAGCCTTGCGACCAGGGAGGCGGCCAGCGACATGTCTGGACATGTTCCCAAGTGGACCCGTCCAGGATGGGGGAGGACCATTACGGCGACGCAATAGTGTTTAAAGAGATGTCGGATGGAGGAGTTTTATTCTCTGTGAATACATTTAATTATGTTTTGTTAGGAAAACTTTTATTATGGCATAACAATGGATTTGCAGATTTTTGTGGGAGAACTGCAACGTTTGTGTGGGAGAACTGCAACGTTTGTGTGGGAGAACTGCAACGTTTGTGTGGGAGAACTGCAACGTTTGTGTGGGAGAACTGCAACGTTTGTGTGGGAGAACTGCAACGTTTGTGTGGGAGAACTGCAACGTTTGTGTGGGAGAACTGCAACGTTTGTGTGGGAGAACTGCAACGTTTGTGTGGGAGAACTGCAACGTTTGTGTGGGAGAACTGCAACGTTTGGGTGGGAGAACTGCAACGTTTGTGTGGGAGAACTGCATCGTTTGTGTGGGAGAACAGCAACGTTTGTGTGGAGAACTGCAACGTTTGGGTGGGAGAACTGCAACGTTTGTGTGGGAGAACTGCAACGTTTGTGTGGGAGAACTGCAACGTTTGGGTGGGAGAACTGCAACGTTTGTGTGGGAGAACTGCAACGTTTGTGTGGGAGAACTGCAACGTTTGGGTGGGAGAACTGCAACGTTTGTGTGGGAGAACTGCAACGTTTGTGTGGGAGAACTGCAACGTTTGTGTGGAGAACTGCAACGTTTGGGTGGGAGAACTGCAACGTTTGTGTGGGAGAACTGCAACGTTTGTGTGGGAGAACTGCAACGTTTGGGTGGGAGAACTGCAACGTTTGTGTGGGAGAACTGCAACGTTTGTGTGGGAGAACTGCAACGTTTGTGTGGGAGAACTGCAACGTTTGTGTGGGAGAACTGCAACGTTTGTGTGGGAGAACTGCAACGTTTGTGTGGGAGAACTGCAACGTTTGTGTGGGAGAACTGCAACGTTTGTGTGGGAGAACTGCAACGTTTGTGTGGGAGAACTGCAACGTTTGTGTGGGAGAACTGCAACGTTTGTGTGGGAGAACTGCAACGTTTGGGTGGGAGAACTGCAACGTTTGGGTTGGGGAACTACGATGGTTTGTCTGGGAGAAGTTAGTGAGAGCACTACATACCAGAGGAGGAGTGTATGCTGAACTCCAAGTGTGAGCCTAAACTCATAGTGGGAGCCGAACAGCAAGGTGGTGCAGGACTTCCAAGTTGAGGAGTGGAACTCCAGAAACATAGTCAATCTTTGAGTCGTGTATGGAGCAACACGTCGTTTGTGTGAAGAGTTTGGAGAGAGCTTCACTGACATTTAAAGAGGACTTTGTCATGTTCACAGAAAACGGTACCATCCGTTTTCTATGTGCGGCGGCTCAGACGCCAGCAGAGAGGTAAACAATAGAGCGTACAGGACGCCCGCCAAGCTTGGTAGCTACTAGTCATGTATCATTATAAGTATTAAAGTCAGTAACCAAGCAATGGCTTTATATCAACCCTACAACCAAGACTTCCTCAGCTACACACAAACACCACACTGGCGACGAGGATGAACTATGAACGCAGGTATTTGTTCAGCTTAAAAAAACGAGAGAGAAGCATGCTGTCTCGCCCGGAGGAGGAAGAGAAGCTGTCAGTGAGCACCATACCCAATGCTGTGTGCTAACTGATGCTGTGTGCTAACTGATGCTGTGTGCTAACTGATGCTGTGTGCTAACTGATGCTGTGTGCTAACTGATGCTGTGTGCTAACTGATGCTGTGTGCTAACCCAAGCTATGTGATAACCAATGCTATGTGCTGACTGAAGCTGTGTACTGAGGAATCTGCCGACGCTGTGTACGAAACGACACTTTGATGCTGTATACAAAACCCGATGTTTTGTATACGAAACGCGCTATGTGCTACAATTCTTCACGCTGTGCTCACCTAGTTGTGTTTGCGGGGATGAGCTCTGGCTCTTTGGTCCCACCTCTCAACCATCAATCAACAGGTGTACAGATTCCTGAGCCTATTGAGCTCTATCATATCTACACTTGAAACTGTGTATGGAGTCAGCCTCCACCACATCACTTCCTAATGCATTCCATTTGTCAACCACTCTGACACTAAAAAAGTTCTTTCTAATATCTCTGTGGCTCATTTGGGCACTCAGTTTCCACCTGTGTCCCCTTGTGCGTGTGCCCCTTGTGTTAAATAGCCTGTCTTTATCTACACTGTTAATTCCCTTCAGAATCTTGAATGTGGTGATCATGTCCCCCTAACTCTTCTGTCTTCCAGCGAAGTGAGGTTTAATTCCCGTAGTCTCTCCTCGTAGCTCATACCTCTAAGCTCGGGTACTAGTCTGGTAGCAAACCTTTGAACCTTTTCCAGTTTAGTCTTATCCTTGACTAGATATGGACTCCATGCTGGGGCTGCATACTCCAGGATTGGCCTGACATATGTGGTATACAAAGTTCTGAATGATTATTTACACAAGTTTCTGAATGCCGTTCGTATGTTGGCCAGCCTGGCATATGTCGCTGATGTTATCCTTTTGATATGTGCTGCAGGAGACAGGTCTGGCGTGATATCAACCCCCAAGTCTTTTTCTTTCTGACTCCTGAAGAATTTCCTCTCCCAGATGATATCTTGTATCTGGCCTCCTGCTCCCTACACATATCTTCATTACATTACATTTGGTTGGGTTAAACTCTAACAACCATTTGTTGGACCATTCTTTCAGCTTGTCTAGGTCTTCTTGAAGCCTCAAACAGTTCTCTTCTGTTTTAATCCTTCTCATAATTTTTGCATCGTCCGCAAACATTGAGAGAAATGAATCGATAACCTCCGGGAGATCATTTACATATATCAGAAACAAGATAGGACCGAGTACAGAGCCCTGTGCGACTCCACTGATGACTTGACGCCAATCGGAGGTCTCACCCCTCACCGTAACTCTCTGCTTCCTATTGCTTAGGTACTCTCTTATTCACTGCAGTACCCAACCAGCTACACCTGCCTGTCTCTCCAGCTTATGTACCAGCCTCTTATGCGGTACTGTGTCAAAGACTTTCCGACAATCCAAGAAAATGCAGTCCGCCCAGCCCTCTCTTTCTTGCTTAATCTTTGTCACCTGATCGTAGAATTCTATCAAGCCTGTAAGGCAAGATTTACCCTCCCTGAACCCATGTTGGCGATTTGTCACGAAGTCCTTTCTCTCCAGATGTATTACCAGGTTTTTTCTCACGATCTTCTCCATCACCTTGCATGGTATACAAGTCAAGGACACTGGCCTGTAGTTCAGTGCCTCTTGCCTGTCGCCCTTTTTGTATATTGGGACCACATTCGCCGTCTTCCATATTTCTGGTAGGTCTCCCGTCTCCAGTGACTTACTATACACTATGGAGAGTGGCAAGCAGAGTGCCTCTGCACACTCTTTCAATATCCATGGTGAGATCCCATCTGGATCAACAGCCTTTCTAACATCCAGATCCAGCAGGTGTCTCTTGACCTCCTCTCTCGTAATTTCGAACTCCTCCAAGGCCGCCTGGTTTACCTCCCTTTCTCCTAGCACAGTGACCTCACCTTGTTCTATTGTGAAGACCTCCTGGAACTTCTTGTTGAGTTCTTCACACACCTCTCTGTCATTCTCTGTATACCTGTCCTCTCCTGTTCTAAGTTTCAATACCTGTTCTTTCACTGTTGTTTTCCTTCTGATGTGACTGTGGAGTAGCTTTGGTTCGGTCTTGGCTTTGTTTGCTATATCATTTTCAAAACTTTTCTCTGCTTCTCTTCTCACCCTGACGTACTCATTCCTGGTTCTCTGGTATCTCTCTCTCTGCTTTCTGGTGTTCTGTTATTCCGGAAGTTCCTCCACGCCCTTTTGTTCAGTTTCTTCGCTTCCATACATGCCCTATTATACCATGGATTCTTCTGTTGCTTCTCGGATTTTTCCCTTTGGGCCGGGATGAACCTGTTTACTGCCTCCTGACACTTTTGGGTAACATAGTCCATTATACCCTGTACAGACTTGTCTCTGAGGTCTGTGTCCCAAGGTATTTCACTTAGGAAACTTCTCATCTGTTCATAATTCCCCTTTCGGTATGCCAGCCTTTTGATTTCTAGTTTTTTTTTTGGAGAGATACTTCCTAGCTCTACCAGGTACTCAAAGTTCAATACACTTGGTCACTCATTCCCAAGGGCACTTCCATCTTAACTTCCCTTACATCCCACTCATTTAGGGTAAATATCAAATCAAGCATTGCTGGTTCATCTTCTCCTCTCATTCTTGTTGGTTTTTTGATGTGCTGGCTTAGAAAGTTTCTTGTTGCCACGTCCAGCAGCTTAGCTCTCCATGTTTCTAGTCCTCCATACGGGTCTCTGTTCTCCCAATCTAACTGTGAACAGACTGCTGACAACTGCTTTACCAACTGCAGCCAACTGCTGTACCAACTGCTAACAACTGCTGTACCAACTGCTGACAAATGCTGTGTTGTTGTGAGTAGGAACAACACATGTACACAAGGGCTAGGTAAGAAGTCAGTTGCTGTTGTATTGTGCACTGCTGTGAAATTTTGCATTAAAATTCTTGTGTGCTTTACAAAATTAAAGTAATTACAGTGAATTCTTAACTAACATATACAGTGCAGTAAGTGTTTAATATTCTGAGGAACATTTAAGTGATAAGTTTACATTTATACAGTAAAAATAGCAAATATACCTCAGTTTCCTGCATTTGATCCTGACTGTGACCAGACAAACCTGTCACAGAGGTGGGTCAAATGGCTTAAAAGGTTTGAAAATTTGTTGATAGTTTCTGACATCAAAAGTGCTGAAAGAAAGCGTGCCTTTCTACTTCATTATGTAGGTTATCAAGTTTGTGACATCTTTGATACACTGAAAGACACTGGTGGTGCCAAAGCTTATGACATTGCCAAAGCCAAATTAACCGAGCACTTCAAACCAAGACAAAATACTGCAATGGAAATTATCCATTTCAGGAGAGCCAGACAACTCTCTAATGAAACCGTTGATCAATACCACACACGTCTGCAGGGTTTAGCAGCCCATTGTGAGTTTGCTGATGTTGACAAAGAAATCAAACAGCAAATAATTGAAACATGCACATCTACACGTCTCCGTCGAAGAGCTCTAGAACTTGTTGATGATGACAGTTCTCTTACCAAGGTACTAGATATTGCTCGTCGAATGGAAGATGCTGCACGTGATGCTCGTGTCATGGAGTGCAGTGCCAACAACGGTTCTGCCACTGTTACTAACAGTGATGAGGTTATCTTGAGGTTATCTTGAGATGATTTCGGGGCTTTAGTGTCCCCGCGGCCCGGTCCTCGACCAGGCCTCCACCCCCAGGAAGCAGCCCGTGATAGCTGACTAACTCCCAGGTACCTATTTACTGCTAGGTAACAGGGGCATTCAGGGTGAAAGAAACTTTGCCCATTTGTTTCTGCCTCGTGCGGGAATCGAACCCGCGCCACAGAATTACGAGTCCTGCGCGCTAGTCCTGCGAGGTACGTAAGGTTCAGGAAGGACACCGTGATCATAGAAGATATCATGGCAAACCTAACAGTAATTTGAGCCGAGAACCGTATCACAACTGGAGTCAAGGAACAAGACTCAAGCAGTCACAACGACCCACATCAGAGGGTGTCAACAATAAATGTTACAATTGTGGAGGAGACTACCCACACCAAGATAATGTTTGTCCTGCTCAAGGTAAGAAGTGCTATGAGTGTGGGAAACTAGGTCATTTTGGTGCTGTGTCGTTCCGCACTAAAGAAACCACAGTCAGTGAATAAAAGCACTGTACGAGGATCAGGTTATAGGGGTCGAGGTAGTAAACACAATATTGCCCCTCATATCCAGAATGTTAATAATGTACAAAACAACATTTCATTACAACCAGTCTCTGATGACAGTGAATGTGATTATATTTATGGAGTACAATCAATCACAGAATGGAATGATCTTCCAAACAACCCAGAGACTATAGTACACATTGCTGGTATTTGTCTCAACGTTCTCATTGACACTGGATCAAACATTGACACCATTGCTGAGTGCCATTATGAAAAATTTAAAAAACAGTTCCCAAAGCTTGAGAACTATAATGGCAAAGCCACTGCCTATGCTTCAAAGGTAGCCTTGCCAGTGATTGGAACTTTCACTGCAGAGATTAAGTCAAAGATTGCAATGCTCACTACTACATTCCATGTTGTTAGGAATGCAAAGGAGTCTTTACTCAGTTACAAGACTTCAACCAAATTGGGGCCACTTCAGCTTTCTAATGCTGTAGCAGTAGAATCTGCAAACAATGTTGATGGTATTGTTGCTGAATTTTTTGATCGATTTGAACCAATGGATTGTTATACTGATAGCAAAGTTCATCTGCACATCAACCCAGATGTAATTCAAGTTGCCGAGGAATATGTACACTCTGTAACCTGTGATGCAGTCCCTAAGGCTCTCACTCTTGATGAAATCCGTACTACTGAAATCCGGTAGTGGGAAATCCGGACCACTACCAACTGGAGAGTACTTGATGGTAGTCATTGATGATCACTCACGTTATCCAGAAGTAGAAATCATCACTTCCACATCTGCAAAGGCTGTCATCCCGAAACTCGACAAGATCTTTTCAAATTTTGGCATTCCTGAAGTTGTCACGACGGACAATGGACCGCCACTCAATGAACAAGACTTCATCAACCTTGCTGAGCATACTGGATTCAAACACCGCCGTGTGATGCCACTACATCCTCAAGCAAATGGAGAAGTTGAGAGATTCATGCAACCTCTCATGAAAGCGGTACGCTGTGCTCATGCCGAAGGACGAACCTGGAAACAAGCTATGTATGTTTTTCTCAGGAACTACCGTGCAACACCGCATGGAACACTGGGCAAGTCGCCTGGCGAACTTTTATTTGGACGTCCTATGAGGATCGCACTACCCGTCATGCCAGCCGAGGTAACGGATAAACGTCTCGCTCAGAAGATGCAGTAGCCAAGGGCAAAATGAAAATTTCTCATGATCAACGTGCAAAGGAACAATTCATAAAGGTTGGAGTCACTGTTCTAGTTAAAAAGAAAAAAAGAGGGAAACCTAGATATGCCGTATGATACAAAACCATATAAAGTGATTAGTGTAAAAGGAACTATGGTAACAGCTAGTAATAGAGATCATAGTATAACACGTAATATGGCTTATTTCAAGATGATTCCAACTAGTGTAGAAAATGATGAAGTGCAAAGTCGTGCAAAAGAAAAAGAAAAAAATAGTTATAACCCTACAAACAAGTCATGAAGGGATAGTCTTGTATTTAAGGACTCTCGTCCTAAACGTCATGTTAAACGCCCTACACGATTTGATGATTAATTGTGTTCCTATGTAATGCAAAGTATTTACCTATTATGCTAAACTAAATTTAATATTGTTTGAATAATGCAGATATCTCATTCAATATTTTGTAACTTTGTATTACAGTTTCTTTCATGTTTGTTTAACATTGCATATGTATTTTTAACATTGAAATCCTGTGTGATAAAGATTAAGTTGTTTAAATTCTTTGTGTGCTTAATTAATGTTAAATGTATGCAATATCTCTTGATATGTTAATAACTTACTTTGTGTCAATAACTTTGCTTTGTGCTACAAGCATGGTAGACATCCTGTATTCATTCTTTTTAAAGAAAAGGAGGGATGTCATGTTCACAGAAAACGGTACCATCCGTTTTCTTTGTGCGGCGGCTCAGACGCCAGTAGAGAGGTAAACGAGGAGCGTACAGGACGCCCACCAAGCTTGGTAACTACTAGTCATGTAATTGTTTATAAGTATTAAAGTCAATAACCAAGCAATGGCTTTATATCAACCCTACAACCAAGACTTCCTCAGCTACACACAAACACCACAGACTTCATTGCAGTTGATTGGAGGAACTGCAGGAGTTCCTTACAGAATATTTTGAGGACCCATATGATGATTGTAGTAGGAGACCTCGGGTATTGGAACAGAGGATCATATGGACCTTGAGGTTTAAGTGAGTGCTTGATTACGTTTTGGCATGAAAGGCGCAGTGCAAGGTGAGAGATTGATGCATTTTGTAGAGTAGGAAATATGTGAAATGTTTTATTGTGCCATGTATTGCAGCCTAAAGCAGTGAAGGGAACAGAAGGTCGTAAGCCGAAGTTTAAGTAGCAGCCTGATTCATTTATAAGTTGGAGACATAAGGCGATATCGGAGCGTTATCAGTTGATAGCAGCCTAAGAAGTTGTATTGTTTTATAACTTTTCCTGTATCTATACTGTGTGTGTTATATTGTATTAGATCTTATGTTTGTTAGCTGGCTTTTGCTCCTGTCCTGGTGAGGCTTCCTGGCTAGAGAGAGAGAGAGAGAGAGAGAGAGAGAGAGAGAGAGAGAGAGACGACTATAACTTGGGTGAGAGTGGACTATAATTAACTTAGAGGGATTGAGAGATCATCCCACAGTAAGGAGAGTGCAGGGAGTCACAGCGACTCAAGAACGGGAGTGTACTCATAACAACTAGGCAGTGAGAGCTGTGCACCCCTGAATAAAGGTGATGCTGAACCCCTCTCCCCAGAACCTGATGCTTACCAGGGTGATCTCCTAAATAATTGCAAGCTTTCCAGTGTCCATTGCTGGTCGACCGGCGGTAGTAGGAGTGTGGCTGCCGAGGTCAGCTGTTTGTTCTGTCAGGGAGTGGTTGGGACCTCTGTTCGACGGCAAGCTAATAATAGGTTGGTTATAATAACCAAGTTTCATTGTATGTATAAAGAAACCTCTCCCAACACCCTCCACCCTCTAATATACTGCAATGTCTCTGGATATATTTTTGCCAGGCCAGAAGGAGTTGTACCCAGTGGCTAGTTCATACCACATCACAGTGGATCTTCCTTCCGCTACTTTGGCTCTGTGGCGACTTTTAATAGTTGGGATTATTTTCTTCTTGATTTGTTCATTAATCTGTGAGAAACTTGGAGGTATTTTAATCTGTACAACAGGTAGAGCAGTGGCAGGTTTTGCTAGTGAGTTTACCTTTTCATTACCACCTATGCCAATGTAGGGAGCTGGTTGGCCGAGCGGACAGCACGCTGGACTTGTGATCCTGTGGTACCGGGTTCCATCCCGGGCGCCAGCGAGAAACAATGGGCAGAGTTTCTTTCACCCTATGCCCCTGTTACCTAGCAGTAAAATAGGTACCTGGGTGTTAGTCAGCTGTCACGGGCTGCTTCCTGAGGGTGGAGGCCTGGTCGAGGACCGGGCCGCGGGGACACTAAAGCCCCGAAATCATCTCAAGATAACCTCAAGATGTGACTTTAAATAAAATTTAGGGTGATTGAGAGGCATAGAATGTGTGCTTCTTTTCCTATATGTAGTATATCTGTGATGAGAATATACAAGGTGCAAATTTATCTTAAATATACATTTGAAAGAGATAAAGTTGTGCGTGGGTTAAAGTGAATGAAGGAAACTATCAGGGGAAAGCGCCAAGCCATTACGACTATATAACACTTGGAAGGGGTCAGATAAGGATTTGGGATGGGACGGTGGGGTTGGGGGAAGGAATGGTTTCCAACCACTTGGACTGTCGGGGATTGAACGCCGACCTTCATGAAGCTAATCAAACACTGGGTAAGGCGGTGGGCAGGGAGAACTCGCCCACCGAGAAAATAGAGGAGAGTTACGTTGTCTTATCTCGTTAATTCTCGTTAAATTTTCTTCTTCTTCTTGTCAGTCCGCCTCTGCTTGTCAGGGAAAACATTAGTATTAGTTGTATCACCAGGTCTGTGATCCTCTGGCTCACACTCCGTTGCTTCATCTCATGATAAAGTTGCCGTCCTGGAGGCACTTGATCTACAGTGAATTGCATGCAGTGTTCTTAACGAACTTGGACCTGGCTGTTCTGCTGGGAAGATCTACCAGAGAGAAATGTCTACTAATAGTGGTTAGTGGGTACTGGAAGTTAGTGGAATGAGATGTTCCTCAGCATGTTTTGTGTATATCTATATTGCCTAATGTCAGCTGTTGCAACCCTCGGATGTCCCTCACACCAACAAATAGAAGGATGGATCAAGATATACGGAGTCACGGAGGCAATTATACCATTCCGTGAAGGGTACTCTTCCCATCCAACGAGCAGACATCATGATCGACGTTGTCTGCTGACATAAGTACAGCAGAGTTTTCCTCAACAATAAACGAGCAACTCACCACAGAATCAAGACAGTGACCACAGGACGCACAGTAACACCACGGTGACCACAGGACGCAGAGTAACACCACCGTGACCACAGGACGCAGAGTAACACCACCGTGACCACAGGACGCAGAGTAACACCACCGTGACCACAGGACGCAGAGTAACACCACCGTGACCACAGGACGCAGTGTAACACCACCGTGACCACAGGACGCAGAGTAACACCACCGTGACCACAGGACGCAGAGTAACAGCACCGTGACCACAGGACGCAGAGTAACACCACCGTGACCACAGGACGCAGTGCAACACCACCGTGACCACAGGACGCAGAGTAACACCACCGTGACCACAGGACGCAGAGTAACAGCACCGTGACCACAGGACGCAGAGTAACACCACCGTGACCACAAGACGCAGAGTAATACCACAGTGACCACAGGACGCAGAGTAACACCACCGTGACAACAGGATGCAGAGTAACACCACCGTGACCACAGGACGCAGAGTAACACCACCGTGACTACAGGACGCAGAGTAACACCACCGTGACCACAGGACGCAGAGTAACACCACCGTGACCACAGGACGCAGAGTAACACCACCGTGACCACAGAGTAACACGACCGTGACCACAGGACGGCGAGTAACACCACCGTGACCACAGGACGCAGTAACAACACCGTGACCACAGGACGCAGAGTAACACCACCGTGACCACAGGACGCAGTAACACCACCGTGACCACAGGACGCAGAATAACACCACCGTGACCACAGAGTAACACCACCGTGACCACAGGACACAGAGTAACACCACCGTGACCACAGGACGCAGAGTACACCACCGTGACCACAGGACGCAGAAACACCACCGTGACCACAGGACGCAGAGTAACACCACCGTGACCACAGGACGCAGAGTAACACCACCGTGACCACAGGACGCAGAGTAACACCACCGTGACCACTGAATTCAGAGTAACACCACCGTGACCACAGGACGCAGAGTAACACCACCGTGACCACAGGACGCAGAGTAACACCACCGTGACCACAGGACGCAGAGTAACACCACCGTGACCACAGAGTAACACCACCGTGACCACAGAGTAACACCACCGAGTCCACAAAGTAACACCACCGTGACCACAGAGAAACACCACCGTGAACACAGGACTCAGTGTAACACCACCGTGACCACAGGACGCAGTGTAACACCACCGTAACCATAGGACACACAGTAACACCACCCTAATCACTAGACGCAGAGTAACACCACAGTGACCACAGGACTCAGTGTAACATCACCGTGACCACAGGACGCAGTGTAACACCACCGTGACCACAGGACGCAGTGTAACACCACCGTAACCATAGGACACACAGTAACACCACCGTGACCACAGGACGCAGAGTAACACCACCGTGACCACAGGACGCAGAGTAACACCACCGTTACCATAGGACGCAGTGTAACACCACCGTGACCACAGGACGCACAGTAACACCACCGTGACCACAGGACGCACAGTAACACCACCGTGACCATAGGAAGCAGAGTAACACCACCGTGACCACAGGACGCACAGTAAAACCACCGTGACCACAGGACGCACAGTAACACCACGGTGACCACAGGACGCACAGTAACACCACCGTGACCACAGGACGCAGAGTAACACCACCGTGACCACAGGACGCAGAGTAACACCACCGTGACCACAGGACGCAGAGTAACACCACCGGGACCACAAGACGCAGAGTAAAACCACCGTGACCACAGGACGCAGAGTAACACCACCGTGACCACAGGACGCAGAGTAACACCACCGTGACAACAGGACGCAGAGTAACACCACCGTGACCACAGGACGCAGAGTAACACCACCGTGACCACAGGACGCAGAGTAATACCACAGTGACCACAGGACGCAGAGTAACACCACCGTGACAACAGGATGCAGAGTAACACCACCGTGACCACAGGACGCAGAGTAACACCACCGTGACTATAGGACGCAGAGTAACACCACCGTGACCACAGGACGCAGAGTAACACTACCGTGACCACAGGACGCAGAGTAACACCACCGTGACCACAGAGTAACACGACCGTGACCACAGGACGGCGAGTAACACCACCGTGACCACAGGACGCAGTAACAACACCGTGACCACAGGACGCAGAGTAACACCACCGTGACCACAGGACGCAGTAACACCACCGTGACCACAGGACGCAGAATAACACCACCGTGAAAACAGAGTAACACCACCGTGACCACAGGACACAGAGTAACACCACCGTGACCACAGAACGCAGAGTAACACCACCGTGACCACAGGACGCAGAAACACCACCGTGAGCACAGGACGCAGAGTAACACCACCGTGACCACAGGACGCAGAGTAACACCACCGTGACCACAGGACGCAGAATAACACCACCGTGACCACTGAATTCAGAGTAACACCACCGTGACCACAGGACGCAGAGTAACACCACCGTGACCACAGGACGCAGAGTAACACCACCGTGACCACAGAGTAACACCACCGTGACCACAGAGTAACACCACCGAGTCCACAAAGTAACACCACCGTGACCACAGAGAAACACCACCGTGAACACAGGACTCAGTGTAACACCACCGTGACCACAGGACGCAGTGTAACACCACCGTAACCATAGGACACACAGTAACACCACCCTGATCACTGGACGCAGAGTAACACCACAGTGACCACAGGACTCAGTGTAACATCACCGTGACCACAGGACGCAGTGTAACACCACCGTGACCACAGGACGCAGTGTAACACCACCGTAACCATAGGACACACAGTAACACCACCGTGACCACAGGACGCAGAGTAACACCACCGTGACCACAGGACGCAGAGTAACACCACCGTGACCATAGGACGCAGTGTAACACCACCGTGACCACAGGACGCACAGTAACACCACCGTGACCACAGGACGCACAGTAACACCACCGTGACCATAGGAAGCAGAGTAACACCACCGTGACCACAGGACGCACAGTAAAACCACCGTGACCACAGGACGCACAGAAACACCACCGAGACCATAGGACGCAGAGTAACACCACCGTGACCACAGGACGCACAGCAGCACCACCGTGACCACAGGAGGCAGTGTAACACCACCGTGACCATAGGACGCAGAGTAACACCACCGTGACCACAGGACGCAGAGTAACACCACCGTGACCACAGGACGCACAGTAACACCACCGTGACCTCAGGACGCACAGTAACAACACCGTGACCACAGGACACACAGTAACACCACCGTGACCTCAGGACGCAGTGTAACACCACCGTGACAACAGGAAGCAAAGTAACAGAACCGTGACCATAGGACGCAGTGTAACACCACCGTGACCACAGGACGCAGAGTAACATCACCGTGACCACAGAGCGACACCACCGTGACCACAAAGAAACACCACCGTGACCACAGGACGCAGAGTAACACCACCGTGACCACTGGACGCAGAGTAACACCACCGTGACCACAGGACGCAGAGTAACACCACCGTGACCACAGGACGCAGAGTAACACCACAGTGACCACAGGACGCAGAGTAACACCACAGTGACCACAGGACGCAGAGTAACACCACCGTGACAACAGGATGCAGAGTAACACCACCGTGACCACAGGACGCAGAGTAACACCACCGTGACTACAGGACGCAGAGTAACACCACCGTGACCACAGGACGCAGAGTAACACCACCGTGACTACAGGACGCAGAGTAACACCACCGTGACCACAGGACGCAGAGTAACACCACCGTGACCACAGGACGCAGAGTAACACCACCGTGACCACAGAGTAACACGACCGTGACCACAGGACGGCGAGTAACACCACCGTGACCACAGGACGCAGTAACAACACCGTGACCACAGGACACAGAGTAACACCACCGTGACCACAGGACGCAGTAACACCACCGTGACCACAGGACGCAGAGTAACACCACCGTGACCACAGAGTAACACCACCGTGACCACAGGACACAGAGTAACACCACCGTGACCACAGGACGCAGAGTAACACTACCGTGACCACAGGACGCAGAGTAACACCACCGTGACCACAGGACGCAGAAACACCACCGTGACCACAGTACGCAGAGTAACACCACCGTGACCACAGGACGCAGTAACACCACTATGACCACAGGATGCAAAGTAACACCACCGTGACCACAGGACGCAGAGTAACACTCCGTGACTACAGGACGCAGTGTAACACCACCGTGACCACAGGACGCAGTGTAACACCACTGTGACCACAGGACGCAGAAACACCACTGTGACCGCAGGACGCAGAAACACCTCTGTGACCACAGGACGCAGAGAAACACCACCGTGACCACAGGACGCAAAGTAACACCACCGTGACCACAGGACGCAAAGTAACACCACTGTGACCCCAGGACGAAGAGTAACACCACCGTGACCACAGGACGCAGAGTAACACCACCGTGACCATAGAGTAACACCACCGTGACCACAGGACGCAGAGTAACACCGCCGTGACCCCAGGACGCAAAGTAACACCACCGTGACCACAGGACGAAGAGTAACACCACCGTGACCACAGGACGCAAAGTAACACCACCGTGACCCCAGGACGAAGAGTAACACCACCGTGACCACTGGACGAAGAGTAACACCACCGTGACCACAGGACGCAAAGTAACACCACCGTGACCCCAGGACGAAGAGTAACACCACCGTGACCACAGGACGGAGAGTAACACCACCGTTACCACAGAGTAACACCACCGTGACCACAGAGTAACACCATCGTGACCACAGGACGCAGAGTAACACCACCGTGACCACATGACGCAGAGTAACACCACCGTGACCACAGGACGCACAGTAACAACACCATGACCACAGGACGCAGAGTAACACCACCGTGACCACAGGACGCACAGTAACACCACCGTGACCACAGGACGCAGAGTAATACCACAGTGACCACAGGACGCAGAGTAACACCACCGTGACCACAGGACGCAGAGTACCACCACCGTGACCACCGGACGCAGAGTAACACCACCGTGACCACAGGACGCAGAGTAACTCCACGGTGACTACAGGACGCAGAGTAACACCACCGTGACCACAGGACGCAGAGTAACACCACCGTGAACATAGAGTAACACCACCGTGACCACAGGACGCAGAGTAACACCATTATAACCACAGGACGCAGAGTAACACCACCGTGACAACAGGACGCACAGTAACACCACCGTGACAACAGGACGCAGAGTAACACCACCGTGACCACCGGACGCACAGTAACACCACCGTGACCACAGGACGCAGAGCAAAACCTCCGTGACCACTGGACGCAGAGTAACACCACCGTGACCACAGGACGCAGAGTAACACCACCGTGACCACAGGACGCACAGTAACACCACCGTGACAACAGGACGCACAGTAACACCACCGTGACCACCGGACGCAGAGTAACACCACCGTGACCACAGGACGCAGAGTAACACCACCGTGACCACAGGACGCAGAGTAAAACCTCCGTGACCACTGGACGCAGATTAACATCACCGTGACCACAGGACGCACAGTAACACCACCGTGACCACAGGACGCACAGTAACACCACCGTGAACATAGAGTAACACCACCGTGACCACAGGACGCAGAGTAACACCACCATAACCACAGGACGCAGAGTAACACCACCGTGACCACAGGACGCAGAGTAACACCACCGTGACCACAGGACGCAGAGAAACACCACCATAACCACAGGACGCAGAGTAACACCACCGTGACCACAGGATGCAGAGTAACACCACCGTGACCACAGGATGCAGAGTAACACCACCGTGACCACATCACGCAGAGTAACACCACCGTGAACACAGAGTAACACCACCGAGACCACAGGACGCAGTAACACCACCGTGACCACAGGACGCAGAGTAACACCACCGTGACCACAGGACGCAGAGTAACACCACCGTGACCACAGGACGCAGAGTAACACCACCGTGACCACAGGACGCAGAGTAACACCACCGTGTCCACAGGACGCAGAGTAACACCACCGTGACAACAGGACGCAGAGTAACACCTCCGTGACCACCAAAGGCAGAGTAACACCACCGTGACCACAGGACGCAGAGTAACAACACCGTGACGACAGGACGCAGAGTAACACCACCGTGACCACAGGACGCAGAGTAACACCACCGTGACCACAGAGTAACACCACCGTGACCACAGGACGCAGAGTAACACCACCGTGACCACCGGACGCAGAGTAACACCACCGTGACCACAGGACGCAGAGTAACTCCGCGGTGACTACAGGACGCAGAGTAACACCACCGTGACCACAGGACGCAGAGTAACACCACCGTGAACATAGAGTAACACCACCGTGACCACAGGACGCAGAGTAACACCATTATAACCACAGGACGCAGAGTAACACCACCGTGACAACAGGACGCACAGTAACACCACCGTGACAACAGGACGCAGAGTAACACCACCGTGACCACCGGACGCACAGTAACACCACCGTGACCACAGGACGCAGAGTAAAACCTCCGTGACCACTGGACGCAGAGTAACACCACCGTGACCACAGGACGCAGAGTAACACCACTGTGACCACAGGACGCAGAGTAACACCACCGTGACCACAGGACGCACAGTAACACCACCGTGACAACAGGACGCACAGTAACACCACCGTGACCACCGGACGCAGAGTAACACCACCGTGACCACAGGACGCAGAGTAACACCACCGTGACCACAGGACGCAGAGTAAAACCTCCGTAACCACTGGACGCAGATTAACATCACCGTGACCACAGGACGCACAGTAACACCACCGTGACCACAGGACGCACAGTAACACCACCGTGAACATAGAGTAACACCACCGTGACCACAGGACGCAGAGTAACACCACCATAACCACAGGACGCAGAGTAACACCACCGTGACCACAGGACGCAGAGTAACACCACCGTGACCACAGGACGCAGAGAAACACCACCATAACCACAGGACGCAGAGTAACACCACCGTGACCACAGGATGCAGAGTAACACCACCGTGACCACATCACGCAGAGTAACACCACCGTGAACACAGAGTAACACCACCGAGACCACAGGACGCAGTAACACCACCGTGACCACAGGACGCAGAGTAACACCACCGTGACCACAGGACGCAGAGTAACACCACCGTGACCACAGGACGCAGAGTAACACCACCGTGTCCACAGGACGCAGAGTAACACCACCGTGACAACAGGACGCAGAGTAACACCTCCGTGACCACCAAAGGCAGAGTAACACCACCGTGACCACAGGACGCAGAGTAACACCACAGTGACCACAGGACGCAGAGTAACACCACCATGACAACAGGATGCCGAGTAACACCACCGTGACTACAGGACGCAGAGTAACACCACCGTGACCACAGGACGCAGAGTAACACCACCATGACTACAGGACGCAGAGTAACACCACCGTGACCACAGTACGCAGAGTAACACCACCGTGACCACAGGACGCAGAGTAACACCACCGTGACCAAAGAGTAACACCACCGTGACCACAGGACGCAGTAACAACACCGTGACCACAGGACGCAGAGTAACACCACCGTGACCACAGGACGCAGAGTAACACCACCGTGACCACAGAGTAACACCACCGTGACCACAGGACGCAGAGTAACACCACCGTGACCACAGAGTAACACCACCGTGACCACAGGACGCAGAGTAACACCACCGTGACCACAGGACGCAGTAACACCACCGTGACCACAGGACGCAGAGTAACACCACCGTGACCACAGAGTAACACCACCGTGACCACAGGACACAGAGTAACACCACCGTGACTACAGGACGCAGAGTAACACCACCGTGACCACAGGACGCAGAGTAACACCACCGTGACCACAGGACGCAGAAACACCACCGTGACCACAGGACGCAGAAACACCACCGTGACCACAGGACGCAGAGTAACACCACCGTGACCACAGGACGCAGTAACACCACTATGACCACAGGATGCAAAGTAACACCACCGTGACCACAGGACGCAGAGTAACACTCCGTGACTACAGGACGCAGTGTAACACCCCCGTGACCACAGGACGCAGTGTAACACCACCGTGACCACAGGACGCAGTGAAACACCACTGTGACCACAGGACGCAGAAACACCACTGTGACCGCAGGACGCAGAAAAACCTCTGTGACCACAGGACGCAGAGAAACACCACCGTGACCACAGGACGCAAAGTAACACCACCGTGACCACAGGACGCAAAGTAACACCACCGTGACCCCAGGACGAAGAGTAACACCACCGTGACCACAGGACGCAGAGTAACACCACCGTGACCACAGAGTAACACCACCGTGACCACAGGACGCAGAGTAACACCACCGTGACCACATGACGCAGAGTAACACTACCGTGACCACAGGACGCAGAGTAACACCACCGTGACCACATGACGCAGAGTAACACCACCGTGACCACAGGACGCAGAGTAACACCACCGTGACCACATGACGCAGAGTAACACCACCGTGACCACAGGACGCACAGTAACAACACCGTGACCACAGGACGCAGAGTAACACCACCGTGACCACAGGACGCACAGTAACACCACCGTGACCACAGGACGCAGAGTAACACCACTGTGACCTCAGGACGCAGAGTAACACCACCGTGACCACAGGACGCACAGTAACACCACCGTGACAACAGGACGCAGAGTAACACCACCGTGACCACCGGACGCAGAGTAACACCACCGTGACCACAGGACGCACAGTAACTCCACGGTGACTACAGGACGCAGAGTAACACCACCGTGACCACAGGACGCAGAGTAACACCACCGTGAACATAGAGTAACACCACCGTGACCACAGGACGCAGAGTAACACCACCATAACCACAGGACGCAGAGTAACAACACCGTGACAACAGGACGCACAGTAACACCACCGTGACAACAGGACGCAGAGTAACACCACCGTGACCACCGGACGCAGAGTAACACCACCGTGACCAAAGGACGCAGAGTAAAACCTCCGTGACCACTGGACGCAGAGTAACACCACCGTGACCACAGGACGCAGAGTAACACCACTGTGACCACAGGACGCAGAGTAACACCACCGTGACCACTGGACGCACAGTAACACCACCGTGACAACAGGACGCACAGTAACACCACCGTGACCACCGGACGCAGAGTAACACAACCGTGACCACAGGACGCAGAGTAAAACCTCCGTGACCACTGGACGCAGATTAACACCACCGTGACCACAGGACGCAGAGTAACACCACCGTGAACATAGAGTAACACCACCGTGACCACAGGACGCAGAGTAACACCACCATAACCACAGGACGCAGAGTAACACCACCGTGACCACAGGATGCAGAGTAACACCACCGTGACCACAGAGTAACACCACCGAGACCACAGGACGCAGTAACACCACCGTGACCACAGGACGCAGAGTAACACCACCGTGACCACAGGACGCAGAGTAACACCACCGTGACCACAGGACGCAGAGTAACACCACCGTGACAACAGGACGCAGAGTAACACCTCCGTGACCACCGGAGGCAGAGTAACACCACCGTGACCACCGGACGCAGAGTAACTCCACCATGACCACAGGACGCAGAGTAACACCACCGTGACCACAGGATGCAGAGTAACACCACCGTGACTACAGGACGCACAGTAACACTACCGTGACCACAGAGTAACACCCCTGTGCCCACAGGACGCAGAGTAACACCACCGTGAACACAGGAGGCACAG
This sequence comes from Procambarus clarkii, assembly GCF_040958095.1. Taxonomy (NCBI): domain Eukaryota; kingdom Metazoa; phylum Arthropoda; class Malacostraca; order Decapoda; family Cambaridae; genus Procambarus; species Procambarus clarkii. The sequence goes on along the minus strand of NC_091181.1, from coordinate 12,625,171 downwards.
TAACACCACTGTGACCATAGAGTAACACCAGTGTGACTACAGGACGCACAGTAACACGACCGTGATCACAGGACGCAGTAACACCACCGTGACAACAGGACGCACAATAACACGACCGTGAACACAGAGTAACACCACCGTGACCACAGAGTAATACCACCGTGACCACAGAATAACACCAGTTACCACAGGATGCAGAGTAACACCACCGTGACCACAGGGCGCAGAGTAACACCACCATAACCACAGGATGCAGAGTAACACCACAGTGACCACAGGATGCAGAGTAACACCACCGTGACCACAGAGTAACACCACCGAGACCACAGGACGCAGTAACACAACCGTGATCACAGGACGCAGAGTAACACCACCGTGACCACAGAGTAACACCACCGAGACCACAGGACGCAGTAACACCACCGTGACCACAGGACGCAGAGTAACACCACCGTGACCACAGGACGCAGAGTAACACCACCGTGACAACAGGATGCCGAGTAACACCACCGTGACTACAGGACGCAGAGTAACACCACCGTGACCACAGGACGCAGAGTAACACCACCATGACTACAGGACGCAGAGTAACACCACCGTGACCACTGGACGCAGAGTAACACCACCGAGACCACAGGACGCAGAGTAACACCACCGTGACCACAGAGTAACACCACCGTGACCACAGGACGCAGTAACAACACCGTGACCACAGGACGCAGAGTAAATCCACCGTGACCACAGGACGCAGAGTAACACCACCGTGACCACAGAGTAACACCTCCGTGACCACAGGACGCAGAGTAACACCACCGTGACCACAGGACGCAGTAACACCACCGTGACCACAGGACGCAGAGTAACACCACCGTGACCACAGAGTAACACCACCGTGACCACAGGACGCAGAAACACCACCGTGACCACAGGACGCAGAAACACCACCGTGACCACAGGACGCAGAGTAACACCACCGTGACCTCAGGACGCAGTAACACCACTATGACCACAGCATGCAAAGTAACACCACCGTGACCACAGGACGCAGAGTAACACTCCGTGACTACAGGACGCAGTGTAACACCCCCGTGACCACAGGACGCAGTGTAACACCACCGTGACCACAGGACGCAGTGTAACACCACTGTGACCACAGGACGCAGAGTAACACCACTGTGACCGCAGGACGCAGAAAAACCTCTGTGACCACAGGACGCAGAGAAACACCACCGTGACCACAGGACGCAAAGTAACACCACCGTGACCACAGGACGCAAAGTAACACCACCGTGACCCTTGGACGAAGAGTAACACCACCGTGACCACAGGACGCAGAGTAACACCACCGTGACCACAGAGTAACACCACCGTGACCACAGGACGCAGAGTAACACCGCCGTGACCCCAGGACGCAAAGTAACACCACCGTGACCAGAGGACGAAGAGTAACACCACCGTGACAACAGGACGCAAAGTAACACCACCGTGACCCCAGGACGAAGAGTAACACCACCGTGACCACTGGACGAAGAATAACACCACCGTTACCACAGAGTAACACCACCGTGACCACAGAGTAACACCACCGTGACCACAGGACGCAGAGTAACACCACCGTGACCACATTACGCAGAGTAACACCACCGTGACCACAGGACGCAGAGTAACACCACCGTGACCACATGACGCAGAGTAACACCACCGTGACCACAGGACGCACAGTAACAACACCGTGACCACAGGACGCAGAGTAACACCACCGTGACCACAGGACGCACAGTAACACCACCGTGACCACAGGACGCAGAGTAACACCACTGTGACCACAGGACGCAGAGTAACCCCACCGTGACCACAGGACGCACAGTAACACCACCGTGACAACAGGACGCAGAGTAACACCACCGTGACCACCGGACGCAGAGTAACACCACCGTGACCACAGGACGCAGAGTAACTCCACGGTGACTACAGGACGCAGAGTAACACCACCGTGACCACAGGACGCAGAGTAACACCACCGTGAACATAGAGTAACACCACCGTGACCACAGGACGCAGAGTAACACCACCATAACCACAGGACGCAGAGTAACAACCCCCTTGACAACAGGACGCACAATTACACCACCGTGACAACAGGACGCAGAGTAACACCACCGTGACTACCGGACGCACAGTAACACCACCGTGACCACAGGACGCAGAGTAAAACCTCCGTGACCACTGGACGCAGAGTAACACCACCGTGACCACAGGACGCAGAGTAACACCACTGTGACCACAGGACGCAGAGTAACACCACCGTGACACCAGGACGCACAGTAACACCACCGTGACAACAGGACGCACAGTAACACCACCGTGACCACCGGGCGCAGAGTAACACCACCGTGACCACAGGACGCAGAGTAAAACCTCCGTGACCACTGGACGCAGATTAACACCACCGTGACCACAGGACGCAGAGTAACACCACCGTGAACATAGAGTAACACCACCGTGACCACAGGACGAAGAGTAACACCACCATAACCACAGGACGCAGAGTAACACCACCGTGACCACAGGATGCAGAGTAACACCACCGTGACCACAGAGTAACACCACCAAGACCACAGGACGCAGTAACACCACCGTGACCACAGGACGCAGAGTAACACCACCGTGACCACAGGATGCAGAGTAACACCACCGTGACCACAGGACGCAGAGTAACACCACCGTGACAACAGGACGCAGAGTAACACCTCCGTGACCACCGGAGGCAGAGTAACACCACCGTGACCACAGGACGCAGAGTAACTCCACCATGACCACAGGACGCAGAGTAACACCACCGTGACCACAGGACGCAGAGTAACACCACCGTGACTACAGGACGCACAGTAACACTACCGTGACCACAGAGTAACACCCCTGTGCCCACAGGACGCAGAGTAACACCACCGTGAACACAGGAGGCACAGTAACACCACTGTGACCATAGAGTAACACCAGTGTGACTACAGGACGCACAGTAACACGACCGTGAACACAGGACGCAGTAACACCACCGTGACAACAGGACGCACAATAACACGACCGTGAACACAGAGTAACACCACCGTGACCACAGAGTAATACCACCGTGACCACAGAATAACACCAGTTACCACAGGATGCAGAGTAACACCACCGTGACCACAGGACGCAGAGTAACACCACCATAACCACAGGACGCAGAGTAACACCACCGTGACCACAGGATGCAGAGTAACACCACCGTGACCACAGAGTAACACCACCGAGACCACAGGACGCAGTAACACCACTGTGACCACAGGACGCAGAGTAACACCTCCGTGACCACAGGACGCAGAATAACACCACCGTGACCACAGGACGCAGAGTAACACCACCGTGACAACAGGACGCAGAGTAACACCTCCGTGACCACCGGAGGCAGAGTAACACCACCGTGACCACAGGACGCAGAGTAACACCACCGTGAACATAGTGTAACACCACCGTGACCACATGATGCAGAGTAACACCACCGTGACCACAGGACGCAGAGTAACACCACCGTGACCACATGACGCAGAGTAACACCACCGTGACCACAGGACGCAGAGTAACACCACCGTGACCACATGACGCAGAGTAACACCACCGTGACCACAGGACGCACAGTGACAACACCGTGACCACAGGACGCAGAGTAACACCACCGTGACCACAGGACGCACAGTAACACCACCGTGACCACAGGACGCAGAGTAACACCACTGTGACCACAGGACGCAGAGTAACACCATCGTGACCACAGGACGCACAGTAACACCACCGTGACAACAGGTCGCAGAGTAACACCACCGTGACCACCGGACGCAGAGTAACACCACCGTGACCACAGGACGCAGAGTAACTCCACGGTGACTACAGGACGCAGAGTAACACCACCGTGACCACAGGACGCAGAGTAACACCACCGTGAACATAGAGTAACACCACCGTGACCACAGGACGCAGAGTAACACCACCATAACCACAGGACGCAGAGTAACAACACCGTGACAACAGGACGCACAATTACACCACCGTGACAACAGGACGCAGAGTAACACCACCGTGACCACCGGACGCACAGTAACACCACCGTGACCACAGGACGCAGAGTAAAACCTCCGTGACCACTGAACGCAGAGTAACACCACCGTGACCACAGGACGCAGAGTAACACCACCGTGACCACAGGACGCACAGTAACACCACCGTGACAACAGGACGCACAGTAACACCACCGTGACCACCGGACGCAGTGTAACACCACCGTGACCACAGGACGCAGAGTAAAACCTCCGTGACCACTGGACGCAGATTAACACCACCGTGACCACAGGACGCAGAGTAACACCACCGTGACCACAGAGTAACACCACCGAGACCACAGGACGCAGTAACACCACCGTGACCACAGGACGCAGAGTAACACCACCGTGACCACAGGACGCAGAGTAACACCACCGTGACCACAGGACGCAGAGTAACACCACCGTGACAACAGGACGCAGAGTAACACCTCCGTGACCACCGGAGGCAGAGTAACACCACCGTGACCACAGGACACAGAGTAACTCCACCATGACCACAGGACGCAAAGTAACACCACCGTGACCACAGGACGCAGAGTAACACCATCGTGACTACAGGACGCACAGTAACACTACCGTGACCACAGAGTAACACCCCTGTGCCCACAGGACGCAGAGTAACACCACCGTGAACACAGGAGGCACAGTAACACCACTGTGACCATAGAGTAACACCAGTGTGACTACAGGACGCACAGTAACACGACCGTGAACACAGGACGCAGTAACACCACCGTGACAACAGGACGCACAATAACACGACCGTGAACACAGAGTAACACCACCGTGACCACAGAGTAATACCACCGTGACCACAGAATAACACCAGTTACCAAAGGATGCAGAGTAACACCACCGTGACCACAGGACGCAGAGTAACACCACCATAACCACAGGACGCAGAGTAACACCACCGTGACCACAGGATGCAGAGTAACACCACCGTGACCACAGAGTAACACCACCGAGACCACAGGACGCAGTAACACCACTGTGACCACAGGACGCAGAGTAACACCACCGTGACCACAGGACGCAGAGTAACACCACCGTGACAACAGGACGCAGAGTAACACCTCCGTGACCACCGGAGGCAGAGTAACACCACCGTGACCACAGGACGCAGAGTAACTCCACCGTGACCACGGGACGCAGAGTAACACGACCGTGAACACAGGACGCAGTAACACCACCGTGACAACAGGACGCACAATAACACGACCGTGAACACAGAGTAACACCACCGTGACCACAGAGTAATACCACCGTGACCACAGAATAACACCAGTTACCACAGGATGCAGAGTAACACCACCGTGAGCACAGGACGCAGAGGAACACCACCGTGACCACAGGACGCAGAGTAACACCACTGTGACCACAGAGTAACACCACCGTGACCACAGAGTAACACCACCGTGACCACAGGACGCAGAGAAACACCACCGTGACCACAGGACGCAGGGTAACACCACCGTGACTACAAGACGCAGAGTAACATTACCGTGACCACAGGACGCAGTAACACCACTGTGACCACAGGACGCAAAGTAACACCACCGTGACCACAGGACGCAGTGTAACACCCCCGTGACCACAGGACGCAGTGTAACACCACTGTGACCACAGGACGCAGAGTAACACCACCGTGACCACAGGACGCACAGTAACACCACCGTGACAACAGGACGCACAGTAACACCACCGTGACCACAGGACGCAGAAACACCACCGTGACCACAGGACGCAGAAACACCACCGTGACCACAGGACGCAGTAACACCACTATGACCACAGGATGCAAAGTAACACCACCGTGACCACAGGACGCAGTGTAACACCCCCGTGACTACAGGACGCAGTGTAACACCATTGTGACCACAGGACGCAGTGTAACACCACTGTGACCACAGGACGCAGAAACACCACTGTGACCGCAGGACGCAGAAACACCTCTGTGACCACAGGACGCAGAGAAACACCACCGTGACCACAGGACACAAAGTAACACCACCGTGACCACAGGACGCAAAGTAACACCACCGTGACCCCAGGACGAAGAGTAGCACCACCGTGACCATAGGACGCAGAGTAACACCACCGTGACCACAGAGTAACACCACCGTGACCACAGGACGCAGAGTAACACCGCCGTGACCCCAGGACGCAAAGTAACACCACCGTGACCACAGGACGCAAAGTAACACCACCGTGACCCCAGGACGAAGAGTAACACCACCGTGACCACTGGACGAAGAGTAACACCACCGTGACCACACGACGCAAAGTAACACCACCGTGACCACAGGACGCAGAGTAACACCACCGTGAACACAGGAGGCACAGTAACACCACTGTGACCATAGAGTAACACCAGTGTGACTACAGGACGCACAGTAACACGACCGTGAACACAGGACGCAGTAACACCACCGTGACAACATGACACACAATAACACGACCGTGAACACAGAGTAACACCACCGTGACCACAGAGTAATACCACCGAGACCACAGAATAACACCAGTTACCACAGGATGCAGAGTAACACCACCGTGACCACAGGACGCAGAGTAACACCACCATAACCACAGGACGCAGAGTAACACCACCGTGACCACAGGATGCAGAGAAACACCACCGTGACCACAGAGTAACACCACCGAGACCACAGGACGCAGTAACACCACTGTGACCACAGGACGCAGAGTAACACCACCGTGACCACAGGACGCAGAATAACACCACCGTGACCACAGGACGCAGAGTAACACCACCGTGACAACAGGACGCAGAGTAACACCTCCGTGACCACCGGAGGCAGAGTAACACCACCGTGACCACAGGACGCAGAGTAACACCACCGTGAACATAGAGTAACACCACCGTGACCACAGGACGCAGAGTAACACCACCGTGACCACATGACGCAGAGTAACACCACCGTGACCACAGGACGCAGAGTAACACCACCGTGACCACATGACGCAGAGTAACACCACCGAGACCACAGGACGCAGAGTAACACCACCGTGACCACATGACGCAGAGTAACACCACCGTGACCACAGGACGCACAGTAACAACACCGTGACCACAGGACGCTGAGTAACACCACCGTGACCACAGGACGCACAGTAACACCACCGTGACCACAGGACGCATAGTAACACCACTGTGACCACAGGACGCAGAGTAACACCACCGTGACCACAGGACGCACAGTAACACCACCGTGACAACAGGACGCAGAGTAACACCACCGTGACCACCGGACGCAGAGTAACACCACCGTGACCACAGGACGCAGAGTAACTCCACGGTGACTACAGGACGCAGAGTAACACCTCCGTGACCACAGGACGCAGAGTAACACCACCGTGAACATAGAGTAACACCACCGTGACCACAGGACGCAGAGTAACACCACCATAACCACAGGACGCAGAGTAACAACACCGTGACAACAGGACGCAAAGTAACACCACCGTGACCACAGGACGCAAAGTAACACCACCGTGACCCCAGGACGAAGAGTAACACCACCGTGACCACTGGACGAAGAGTAACACCACCGTGACCACAGGACGCAAAGTAACACCACCGTGACCACAGGACGCAGAGTAACACCACCGTGACTACAGGACGCACAGTAACACTACCGTGACCACAGAGTAACACCCCTGTGCCCACAGGACGCAGAGTAACACCACCGTGAACACAGGACGCAGAGTAACACCACCGTGAACATAGAGTAACACCACCGTGACCACAGGACGCAGAGTAACACCACCGTGACCACATGACGCAGAGTAACACCACCGTGACCACAGGACGCAGAGTAACACCACCGTGACCACATGACGCAGAGTAACACCACCGAGACCACAGGACGCAGAGTAACACCACCGTGACCACATGACGCAGAGTAACACCACCGTGACCACAGGACGCACAGTAACAACACCGTGACCACAGGACGCTGAGTAACACCACCGTGACCACAGGACGCACAGTAACACCACCGTGACCACAGGACGCATAGTAACACCACTGTGACCACAGGACGCAGAGTAACACCACCGTGACCACAGGACGCACAGTAACACCACCGTGACAACAGGACGCAGAGTAACACCACCGTGACCACCGGACGCAGAGTAACACCACCGTGACCACAGGACGCAGAGTAACTCCACGGTGACTACAGGACGCAGAGTAACACCACCGTGACCACAGGACGCAGAGTAACACCACCGTGAACATAGAGTAACACCACCGTGACCACAGGACGCAGAGTAACACCACCATAACCACAGGACGCAGAGTAACAACACCGTGACAACAGGACGCAAAGTAACACCACCGTGACCACAGGACGCAAAGTAACACCACCGTGACCCCAGGACGAAGAGTAACACCACCGTGACCACTGGACGAAGAGTAACACCACCGTGACCACAGGACGCAAAGTAACACCACCGTGACCACAGGACGCAGAGTAACACCACCGTGACTACAGGACGCACAGTAACACTACCGTGACCACAGAGTAACACCCCTGTGCCCACAGGACGCAGAGTAACACCACCGTGAACACAGGAGGCACAGTAACACCACTGTGACCATAGAGTAAGACCAGTGTGACTACAGGACGCACAGTAACACGACCGTGAACACAGGACGCAGTAACACCACCGTGACAACAGGACGCACAATAACACGACCGTGAACACAGAGTAACACCACCGTGACCACAGAGTAATACCACCGTGACCACAGAATAACACCAGTTACCACAGGATGCAGAGCAACACCACCGTGACCACAGGACGCAGAGTAACACCACCATAACCACAGGACGCAGAGTAACACCACCGTGACCACAGGATGCAGAGTAACACCACCGTGACCACAGAGTAACATCACCGAGACCACAGGACGCAGTAACACCACCGTGACCACAGGACGCAGAGTAACACCACCGTGACAACAGGATGCCGAGTAACACCACCGTGACTACAGGACGCAGAGTAACACCACCGTGACCACAGGACGCAGAGTAACACCACCATGACTACAGGACGCAGAGTAACACCACCGTGACCACAGGACGCAGAGTAACACCACCGTTACCACAGGACGCAGAGTAACACCACCGTGACCACAGAGTAACACCACCGTGACCACAGGACGCAGTAACAACACCGTGACCACAGGACGCAGAGTAAATCCACCGTGACCACAGGACGCAGAGTAACACCACCGTGACCACAGAGTAACACCACCGTGACCACAGGACGCAGAGTAACACCACCGTGACCACAGGACGCAGTAACACCACCGTGACCACAGGACGCAGAGTAAAACCTCCGTGACCACTGGACGCAGAGTAACACCACCGTGACCACAGGACGCAGAGTAACACCACTGTGACCACAGGACGCAGAGTAACACCACCGTGACCACAGGACGCACAGTAACACCACCGTGACAACAGGACGCACAGTAACACCACCGTGACCACCGGGCGCAGAGTAACACCACCGTGACCACAGGACGCAGAGTAAAACCTCCGTGACCACTGGACGCAGATTAACACCACCGTGACCACAGGACGCAGAGTAACACCACCGTGAACATAGAGTAACACCACCGTGACCACAGGACGCAGAGTAACACCACCATAACCACAGGACGCAGAGTAACACCACCGTGACCACAGGATGCAGAGTAACACCACCGTGACCACAGAGTAACACCACCGAGACCACAGGACGCAGTAACACCACCGTGACCACAGGACGCAGAGTAACACCACCGTGACCACAGGACGCAGAGTAACACTACCGTGACCACAGGACGCAGAGTAACACCACCGTGACAACAGGACGCAGAGTAACACCTCCGTGACCACCGGAGGCAGAGTAACACCACCGTGACCACAGGACGCAGAGTAACTCCACCATGACCACAGGACGCAGAGTAACACCACCGTGACCACAGGACGCAGAGTAACACCACCGTGACTACAGGACGCACAATAACACTACCGTGACCACAGAGTAACACCCCTGTGCCCACAGGACGCAGAGTAACACCACCGTGAACACAGAAGGCACAGTAACACCACTGTGACCATAGAGTAACACCAGTGTGACTACAGGACGCACAGTAACACGACCGTGAACACAGGACGCAGTAACACCACCGTGACAACATGACACACAATAACACGACCGTGAACACAGAGTAACACCACCGTGACCACAGAGTAATACCACCGTGACCACAGAATAACACCAGTTACCACAGGATGCAGAGTAACACCACCGTGACCACAGGACGCAGAGTAACACCACCATAACCACAGGACGCACAGTAACACCACCGTGACCACAGGATGCAGAGTAACACCACCGTGACCACAGAGTAACACCACCGAGACCACAGGACGCAGTAACACCACTGTGACCACAGGACGCAGAGTAACACCACCGTGACCACAGGACGCAGAATAACACCACCGTGACCACAGGACGCAGAGTAACACCACCGTGACAACAGGACGCAGAGTAACACCTCCGTGACCACCGGAGGCAGAGTAACACCACCGTGACCACAGGACGCAGAGTAACACCACCGTGAACATAGAGTAACACCACCGTGACCACAGGACGCAGAGTAACACCATCGTGACCACATGACGCAGAGTAACACCACCGTGACCACAGGACGCAGAGTAACACCACCGTGACCACATGACGCAGAGTAACACCACCGTGACCACAGGACGCAGAGTAACACCACCGTGACCACATGACGCAGAGTAACACCACCGTGACCACAGGACGCACAGTAACAACACCGTGACCACAGGACGCTGAGTAACACCACCGTGACCACAGGACGCACAGTAACACCACCGTGACCACAGGACGCATAGTAACACCACTGTGACCACAGGACGCAGAGTAACACCACCGTGACCACAGGACGCACAGTAACACCACCGTGACAACAGGACGCAGAGTAACACCACCGTGACCACCGGACGCAGAGTAACACCACCGTGACCACAGGACGCAGAGTAACTCCACGGTGACTACAGGACGCAGAGTAACACCACCGTGACCACAGGACGCAGAGTAACACCACCGTGAACATAGAGTAACACCACCGTGACCACAGGACGCAGAGTAACACCACCATAACCACAGGACGCAGAGTAACAACACCGTGACAACAGGACGCACAATTACACCACCGTGACAACAGGACGCAGAGTAACACCACCGTGACCACCGGACGCACAGTAACACCACCGTGACCACAGGACGCAGAGTAAAACCTCCGTGACCACTGGACGCAGAGTAACACCACCGTGACCACAGGACGCAGAGTAACACCACTGTGACCACAGGACGCAGAGTAACACCACCGTGACCACAGGACGCAGAGTAACACCACCGTGACCACAGGACGCAGAGTAACACCACCGTGACAACAGGACGCAGAGTAACACCTCCGTGACCACCGGAGGCAGAGTAACACCACCGTGACCACAGGACGCAGAGTAACTCCACCGTGACCACAGGACGCAGTAACACCACCGTGACAACAGGACGCAGAGTAACACCTCCGTGACCACCGGAGGCAGAGTAACACCACCGTGACCACAGGACGCAGAGTAACACGACCGTGAACACAGGACGCAGTAACATCACCGTGACAACAGGACGCACAATAACACGACCGTGAACACAGAGTAACACCACCGTGACCACAGAGTAATACCACCGTGACCACAGAATAACACCAGTTACCACAGAATGCAGAGTAACACCACCGTGACCACAGGACGCAGAGGAACACCACCGTGACCACAGGACGCAGAGTAACACCACTGTGACCACAGAGTAACACCACCGTGACCACAGAGTAACACCACCGTGACCACAGGACGCAGAGAAACACCACCGTGACCACAGGACGCAGGGTAACACCACCGTGACTACAAGACGCAGAGTAACATTACCGTGACCACAGGACGCAGTAACACCACTGTGACCACAGGACGCAAAGTAACACCACCGTGACCACAGGACGCAGTGTAACACCTCCGTGACCACAGGACGCAGTGTAACACCACTGTGACCACAGGACGCAGAGTAACACCACCGTGACCACAGGACGCACAGTAACACCACCGTGACAACAGGACGCACAGTAACACCACCGTGACCACAGGACGCAGAAACACCACCGTGACCACAGGACGCAGAAACACCACCGTGACCACAGGACGCAGTAACACCACTATGACCACAGGATGCAAAGTAACACCACCGTGACCACAGGACGCAGTGTAACACCCCCGTGACTACAGGACGCAGTGTAACACCATTGTGACCACAGGACGCAGTGTAACACCACTGTGACCACAGGACGCAGAAACACCACTGTGACCGCAGGACGCAGAAACACCTCTGTGACCACAGGACGCAGAGAAACACCACCGTGACCACAGGACGCAAAGTAACACCACCGTGACCACAGGACGCAAAGTAACACCACCGTGACCCCAGGACGAATAGTAACTCCACCGTGACCATAGGACGCAGAGTAACACCACCGTGACCACAGAGTAACACTACCGTGCCCACAGGACGCAGAGTAACACCGCAGTGACCCCAGGACGCAAAGTAACACCACCGTGACCACAGGACGCAAAGTAACACCACCGTGACCCCAGGACGAAGAGTAACACCACCGTGACCACTGGACGAAGAGTAACACCACCGTGACCACAGGACGCAAAGTAACACCACCGTGACCCCAGGACGAAGAGTAACACCACCGTGACCACAGGACGGAGAGTAACACTACCGTTACCACAGAGTAACACCACCGTGACCACAGAGTAACACCACCGTGACCACAGGACGCAGAGTAACACCACCGTGACCACATGACGCAGAGTAACACCACCGTGACCACAGGACGCACAGTAACAACACCGTGACCACAGGACTCAGAGTAACACCACCGTGACCACAGGACGCACAGTAACACCACCGTGACCACAGGACGCAGAGTAACACCACTGTGACCACAGGACGCAGAGTAACACCACCGTGACCACAGGACGCACAGAAACACCACCGTGACAGCAGGACGCAGAGTAACACCACCGTGACCACCGGACGCAGAGTAACACCACCGTGACCACAGGACGCAGAGTAACTCCACGGAGACAACAGGACGCAGAGTAACACCACCGTGACCACAGGACGCAGAGTAACACCACCGTGAACATAGAGTAACACCACCGTGACCACAGGACGCAGTGTAACACCACCATAACCACAGGACGCAGAGTAACACCACCGTGACAACAGGACGCACAGTAACACCACCGTGACAACAGGAGGCAGAGTAACACCACTGTGACCACCGGACGCACAGTAACACCACAGTGACCACCGGACGCAGAGTAACACCACAGTGACCACCGGACGCAGAGTAACACCACCGTGACCACAGGACGCAGAGTGACACCACCGTGACCACATCGCGCAGAGTAACACCACCGTGACCACAGGACGCACAGTAACACCACCGAGACCACTGGACGCAGAGTAACACCACCGTGACCACAGGACGCACAGTAACACCACCATGAACATAGAGTAACACCACCGTGACCCCAAGACGCAGAATAACACCACCGTGACCACAGGACGCAGAGTAACACCACCGTGACCACAGGACGCAGAGTAACACCACCGTGACCACAGGACGCAGAGTAACACCACCGTGACAACAATACGCAGAGTAACACCTCCGTGACCACCGGACGCAGAGTAACACCACCGTGACCACAGGACGCAGAGTAACTCCACCGTGACCACAGGACGCAGAGTAACACCACCGTGACCACAGGACGCAGAGTAACACCACCGTGACTACAGGACGCACAGTAACACTACCGTGACCACAGAGTAACACCCCAGTGCCCACAGGAAGCAGAGTAACACCACCGTGAACACAGGAGGCACAGTAACATCACTGTGACCATAGAGTAACACCAGTGTGACTACAGAACGCACAGTAACACGACCGTGAACACAGGACGCAGTAACACCACCGTGACAACAGGACGCACAATAACACGACCGTGAACACAGAGTAACACCACCGTGACCACTGAGTAATACCACCGTGACCACAGAATAACACCAGTTACCTCAGGATGCAGAGTAACACCACCGTGACCACAGGACGCAGAGGAACACCACCGTGACCACAGGACGCAGAGTAACACCACTGTGACCACAGAGTAACACCACCGTGACCACAGAGTAACACCACCGTGACCACAGGACGCAGAGTAATACCACCGTGACCACAGGACGCAGTAAAACCACCGTGACCACAGGACGCAGAGTAAAACCACTGTGACAACAGGACGCAAAGTAACACCACCATGACCACAGGACGCAGAGTAACACCACCATGACCACAGGACGCACAGTAACACCACCGTGACCACAGGACGCACAGTAACACCACCGTTAACACAGAGTAACACCACCGTGACCACAGGACGCAGTAACACCATCGTGACCACAGGACGCACAGTAACACCACCGTGACCACAGAACGCACAGTAACACCACCGTGAACACAGAGTAACACCACTGTGACCACAGGACGCACAGTAACACCACCGTGACCACAGGACGCAGAGTAACACCACCGTGACCACAGGACGCAGAGTAACACCACAGTGACCAGAGGACGCAGAGTAACACCACCGTGACCACATTAAGCAGAGTAACACCACAGTGACCTCAGGACGCAGAGTAACTCCACCGTGACCATCGGACGCAGAGTAACACCACCGTGACCACAGGACGCAGAGTAACACCACCGTGACCACAGAGTAACACCCCTGTGCCCACAGGACGCAGAGTAACACCACCGTGACTACAGAGTAACACCACCGTGACTACAGGACGCACAGTAACACCACCGTGACCACAGGACGCAGTAACACCACAGTGACCAAAGGAGGCCCAGTAACACGACCGTGAACACAGAGTAACACCACATTGGCCATAGAGTAACACCACCGTAACTACAGAGTAACACCACCGTGACCACTGAGTAACACCACCGTGACCACAAAATAACACCAGTGACCACAGGACGCAGAGTAACACCACCGTGACCACAGGACGCAGAGTAACACCACTGTGACCACAGAGTAACACCACCGTGACCACAGAGTAACACCACCGTGACCACAGGACGCAGAGTAACACCACCGTTACCACAGGATGCAGAGTAACACCACCGTGACCACAGAGTAACACCACCGTGACCACAGGACGCAGAGTAACACTACCGTTACCACAGAGTAACACCACCGTGACCACAGAGTAACACCACCGTGACCACAGGACGCAGAGTAACACCACCGTGACCACATGACGCAGAGTAACACCACCGTGACCACAGGACGCACAGTAACAACACCGTGACCACAGGACGCAGAGTAACACCACCGTGACCACAGGACGCACAGTAACACCACCGTGACCACAGGACGCAGAGTAACACCACTGTGACCACAGGACGCAGAGTAACACCACCGTGACCACAGGTTGCACAGTAACACCACCGTGACAACAGGACGCAGAGTAACACCACCGTGACCACCGGACGCAGAGTAACACCACCGTGACCACAGGACGCAGAGTAACTCCACGGAGACTACAGGACGCAGAGTAACACCACCGTGACCACAGGACGCAGAGTAACACCACCGTGAACATAGAGTAACACCACCGTGACCACAGGACGCAGTGTAACACCACCATAACCACAGGACGCAGAGTAACACCACCGTGACAACAGGACGCAGAGTAACACCACCGTGACCACATGACGCAGAGTAACACCACCGTGACCACAGGACGCACAGTAACAACACCGTGACCACAGGACGCAGAGTAACACCACCGTGACCACAGGACGCACAGTAACACCACCGTGACCACAGGACGCAGAGTAACACCACTGTGACCACAGGACGCAGAGTAACACCACCGTGACCACAGGACGCACAGTAACACCACCGTGACAACAGGACGCAGAGTAACACCACCGTGACCACCGGACGCAGAGTAACACCACCGTGACCACAGGACGCAGAGTAACTCCACGGAGACTACAGGACGCAGAGTAACACCACCGTGACCACAGGACGCAGAGTAACACCACCGTGAACATAGAGTAACACCACCGTGACCACAGGACGCAGTGTAACACCACCATAACCACAGGACGCAGAGTAACACCACCGTGACAACAGGACGCACAGTAACACCACCGTGACAACAGGACGCAGAGTAACACCACTGTGACCACCGGACGCACAGTAACACCACAGTGACCACCGGACGCAGAGTAACACCACTGTGACCACAGAGTAACACCACCGTGACCACAGAGTAACACCACCGTGACCACAGGACGCAGAGAAACACCACCGTGACCACAGGACGCAGGGTAACACCACCGTGACTACAAGACGCAGAGTAACATTACCGTGACCACAGGACGCAGTAACACCACTGTGACCACAGGACGCAAAGTAACACCACCGTGACCACAGGACGCAGTGTAACACCCCCGTGACCACAGGACGCAGTGTAACACCACTGTGACCACAGGACGCAGAGTAACACCACCGTGACCACAGGACGCACAGTAACACCACCGTGACAACAGGACGCACAGTAACACCACCGTGACCACAGGACGCAGAAACACCACCGTGACCACAGGACGCAGAAACACCACCGTGACCACAGGACGCAGTAATACCACTATGACCACAGGATGCAAAGTAACACCACCGTGACCACAGGACGCAGTGTAACACCCCCGTGACTACAGGACGCAGTGTAACACCATTGTGACCACAGGACGCAGTGTAACACCACTGTGACCACAGGACGCAGAAACACCACTGTGACCGCAGGACGCAGAAACACCTCTGTGACCACAGGACGCAGAGAAACACCACCGTGACCACAGGACGCAAAGTAACACCACCGTGACCACAGGACGCAAAGTAACACCACCGTGACCCCAGGACGAAGAGTAACACCACCGTGACCATAGGACGCAGAGTAACACCACCGTGACCACAGAGTAACACTACCGTGACCACAGGACGCAGAGTAACACCGCAGTGACCCCAGGACGCAAAGTAACACCACCGTGACCACAAGACGCAAAGTAACACCACCGTGACCCCAGGACGAAGAGTAACACCACCGTGACCACTGGACGAAGAGTAACACCACCGTGACCACAGGACGCAAAGTAACACCACCGTGACCCCAGGACGAAGAGTAACACCACCGTGACCACAGGACGGAGAGTAACACTACCGTTACCACAGAGTAACACCACCGTGACCACAGAGTAACACCACCGTGACCACAGGACGCAGAGTAACACCACCGTGACCACATGACGCAGAGTAACACCACCGTGACCACAGGACGCACAGTAACAACACCGTGACCACAGGACGCAGAGTAACACCACCGTGACCACAGGACGCACAGTAACACCACCGTGACCACAGGACGCAGAGTAACACCACTGTGACCACAGGACGCAGAGTAACACCACCGTGACCACAGGACGCACAGAAACACCACCATGACAGCAGGACGCAGAGTAACACCACCGTGACCACCGGACGCAGAGTAACACCACCGTGACCACAGGACGCAGAGTAACTCCACGGAGACAACAGGACGCAGAGTAACACCACCGTGACCACAGGACGCAGAGTAACACCACCGTGAACATAGAGTAACACCACCGTGACCACAGGACGCAGTGTAACACCACCATAACCACAGGACGCAGAGTAACACCACCGTGACAACAGGACGCACAGTAACACCACCGTGACAACAGGAGGCAGAGTAACACCACTGTGACCACCGGACGCACAGTAACACCACAGTGACCACCGGACGCAGAGTAACACCACAGTGACCACCGGACGCAGAGTAACACCACCGTGACCACAGGACGCAGAGTAAAACCTCCGTGACCACTGGACGCAGAGTAACACCACCGTGACCACAGGACGCACAGTAACACCACCGTGACCACAGGACGCAGAGTGACACCACCGTGACCACATCGCGCAGAGTAACACCACCGTGAACACAGAGTAACACCACCGAGACCACAGGACGCAGAGTAACACCACCGTGACCACAGGACGCACAGTAACACCACCGAGACCACTGGACGCAGAGTAACACCACCGTGACCACAGGACGCACAGTAACACCACCATGAACATAGAGTAACACCACCGTGACCCCAAGACGCAGAATAACACCACCGTGACCACAGGACGCAGAGTAACACCACCGTGACCACAGGACGCAGAGTAACACCACCGTGACCACAGGACGCAGAGTAACACCACCGTGACAACAGGACGCAGAGTAACACCTCCGTGACCACCGGACGCAGAGTAACACCACCGTGACCACAGGACGCAGAGTAACTCCACCGTGACCACAGGACGCAGAGTAACACCACCGTGACCACAGGACGCAGAGTAACACCACCGTGACTACAGGACGCACAGTAACACTACCGTGACCACAGAGTAACACCCCAGTGCCCACAGGACGCAGAGTAACACCACCGTGAACACAGGAGGCACAGTAACATCACTGTGACCATAGAGTAACACCAGTGTGACTACAGAACGCACAGTAACACGACCGTGAACACAGCACGCAGTAACACCACCGTGACAACAGGACGCACAATAACACGACCGTGAACACAGAGTAACACCACCGTGACCACTGAGTAATACCACCGTGACCACAGAATAACACCAGTTACCTCAGGATGCAGAGTAACACCACCGTGACCACAGGACGCAGAGGAACACCACCGTGACCACAGGACGCAGAGTAACACCACTGTGACCACAGAGTAACACCACCGTGACCACAGAGTAACACCACCGTGACCACAGGACGCAGAGTAATACCACCGTGACCACAGGACGCAGTAAAACCACCGTGACCACAGGACGCAGAGTAAAACCACTGTGACAACAGGACGCAAAGTAACACCACCATGACCACAGGACGCAGAGTAACACCACCATGACCACAGGACGCACAGTAACACCACCGTGACCACAGGACGCACAGTAACACCACCGTTAACACAGAGTAACACCACCGTGACCACAGGACGCAGTAACACCATCGTGACCACAGGACGCACAGTAACACCACCGTGACCACAGAACGCACAGTAACACCACCGTGAACACAGAGTAACACCACTGTGACCACAGGACGCACAGTAACACCACCGTGACCACAGGACGCAGAGTAACACCACCGTGACCACAGGACGCAGAGTAACACCACAGTGACCAGAGGACGCAGAGTAACACCACCGTGACCACATTAAGCAGAGTAACACCACAGTGACCTCAGGACGCAGAGTAACTCCACCGTGACCATCGGACGCAGAGTAACACCACCGTGACCACAGGACGCAGAGTAACACCACCGTGACCACAGAGTAACACCCCTGTGCCCACAGGACGCAGAGTAACACCACCGTGACCACAGGACGCACAGTAACACCACCGTGACTACAGAGTAACACCACCGTGACTACAGGACGCACAGTAACACCACCGTGACCACAGGACGCAATAACACCACAGTGACCACAGGAGGCCCAGTAACACGACCGTGAACACAGAGTAACACCACATTGGCCATAGAGTAACACCACCGTAACCACAGAGTAACACCACCGTGACCACTGAGTAACACCACCGTGACCACAAAATAACACCAGTGACCACAGGACGCAGAGTAACACCACCGTGACCACAGGACGCAGAGTAACACCACTGTGACCACAGAGTAACACCACCGTGACCACAGAGTAACACCACCGTGACCACAGGACGCAGAGTAACACCACCGTGACCACAGGACGCAGAGTAACACCACCGTGACCACAGGACGCAGAGTAACACAACCGTGACCGCAGAGTAACACCACCGTGACCACAGGACGCAGAGTAACACCACCGTTACCACAGGATGCAGAGTAACACCACCGTGACCACAGAGTAACACCACCGTGACCACAGGACGCAGAGTAACACTACCGTTACCACAGAGTAACACCACCGTGACCACAGAGTAACACCACCGTGACCACAGGACGCAGAGTAACACCACCGTGACCACATGCCGCAGAGTAACACCACCGTGACCACAGGACGCACAGTAACAACACCGTGACCACAGGACGCAGAGTAACACCACCGTGACCACAGGACGCACAGTAACACCACCGTGACCACAGGACGCAGAGTAACACCACTGTGACCACAGGACGCAGAGTAACACCACCGTGACCACAGGTTGCACAGTAACACCACCGTGACAACAGGACGCAGAGTAACACCACCGTGACCACCGGACGCAGAGTAACACCACCGTGACCACAGGACGCAGAGTAACTCCACGGAGACTACAGGACGCAGAGTAACACCACCGTGACCACAGGACGCAGAGTAACACCACCGTGAACATAGAGTAACACCACCGTGACCACAGGACGCAGTGTAACACCACCATAACCACAGGACGCAGAGTAACACCACCGTGACAACAGGACGCAGAGTAACACCACCGTGACCACATGACGCAGAGTAACACCACCGTGACCACAGGACGCACAGTAACAACACCGTGACCACAGGACGCAGAGTAACACCACCGTGACCACAGGACGCACAGTAACACCACCGTGACCACAGGACGCAGAGTAACACCACTGTGACCACAGGACGCAGAGTAACACCACCGTGACCACAGGACGCACAGTAACACCACCGTGACAACAGGACGCAGAGTAACACCACCGTGACCACCGGACGCAGAGTAACACCACCGTGACCACAGGACGCAGAGTAACTCCAAGGAGACTACAGGACGCAGAGTAACACCACCGTGACCACAGGACGCAGAGTAACACCACCGTGAACATAGAGTAACACCACCGTGACCACAGGACGCAGTGTAACACCACCATAACCACAGGACGCAGAGTAACACCACCGTGACAACAGGACGCACAGTAACACCACCGTGACAACAGGACGCAGAGTAACACCACTGTGACCACCGGACGCACAGTAACACCACAGTGACCACCGGACGCAGAGTAACACCACAGTGACCACCGGACGCAGCGTAACACCACCGTGACCACAGGACGCAGAGTAAAACCTCCGTGACCACTGGACGCAGAGTAACACCACCGTGACCACAGGACGCACAGTAACACCACCGTGAACATAGAGTAACACCAATGTGACCACAGGACGCAGAGTAACACCACCGTGACCACATCGCGCAGAGTAACACCACCGTGAACACAGAGTAACACCACCGAGACCACAGGACGCAGTAACACCACCGTGACCCCAGGACGCAGAATAACACCACCGTGACCACAGGACGCAGAGTAACACCACCGTGACCACAGGACGCAGAGTAACACCACCGTGACCACAGGACGCAGAGTAACACCACCGTGACAACAGGACGCAGAGTAACACCTCCGTGACCACCGGACGCAGAGTAACACCACCGTGACCACAGGACGCAGAGTAACTCCACCGTGACCACAGGACGCAGAGTAACACCACCGTGACCACAGGACGCAGAGTAACACCACCGTGACTACAGGACGCACAGTAACACTACCGTGACCACAGAGTAACACCCCTGATCCCACAGGACGCAGAGTAACACCACCGTGAACACAGGAGGCACAGTAACACCACTGTGACCATAGAGTAACACCAGTGTGACTACAGAACGCACAGTAACACGACCGTGAACACAGGACGCAGTAACACCACCGTGACAACAGGACGCACAATAACACGACCGTGAACACAGAGTAACACCACCGTGACCACAGAGTAATACCACCGTGACCACAGAATAACACCAGTTACCTCAGGATGCAGAGTAACACCACCGTGACCACAGGACGCAGAGGAACACCACCGTGACCACAGGACGCAGAGTAACACCACTGTGACCACAGAGTAACACCACCGTGACCACAGAGTAACACCACCGTGACCACAGTACGCAGAGTAATACCACCGTGACCACAGGACGCAGTAAAACCACCGTGACCACAGGACGCAGAGTAAAACCACTGTGACAACAGGACGCAAAGTAACACCACCATGACCACAGGA
Source organism: Procambarus clarkii (assembly GCF_040958095.1). Lineage (NCBI taxonomy): Eukaryota > Metazoa > Arthropoda > Malacostraca > Decapoda > Cambaridae > Procambarus > Procambarus clarkii. Next base: position 12,602,647 of record NC_091181.1, on the reverse strand, counting down.
CGCAGAGTAACACCACCATGACCATAGGACGCACAGTAACACCACCGTGACTACAGGACGCACAGTAACACCACCGTTAACACAGAGTAACACCACCGTGACCACAGGACGCAGTAACACCATCGTGACCACAGGACGCACAGTAACACCACCGTGACCACAGAACGCACAGTAACACCACCGTGAACACAGAGTAACACCACTGTGACCACAGGACGCACAGTAACACCACCGTGACCACAGGACGCAGAGTAACACCACCGTGACCACAGGACGCAGAGTAACACCACAGTGACCACAGGACGCAGAGTAACACCACCGTGACCACATTAAGCAGAGTAACACCACAGTGACCTCAGGACGCAGAGTAACTCCACCGTGACCACCGGACGCAGAGTAACACCACCGTGACCACAGGACGCAGAGTAACACCACCGTGACTACAGGACGCACAGTAACACCACCGTGACCACAGAGTAACACCCCTGTGCCCACAGGACGCAGAGTAACACCACCGTGACTACAGGACGCACAGTAACACCACCGTGACCACAGGACGCAGTAACACCACAGTGACCACAGGAGGCCCAGTAACACGACCGTGAACACAGAGTAACACCACATTGGCCACAGAGTAACACCACCGTAACCACAGAGTAACACCACCGTGACCACTGAGTAACACCACCGTGACCACAAAATAACACCAGTGACCACAGGACGCAGAGTAACACCACCGTGACCACAGGACGCAGAGTAACACCACTGTGACCACAGAGTAACACCACCGTGACCACAGAGTAACACCACCGTGACCACAGGACGCAGAGTAACACCACCGTGACCACAGGACGCAGAGTAACACCACCGTGACCACAGGACGCAGAGTAACACAACCGTGACCGCAGAGTAACACCACCGTGACCACATGACGCAGAGTAACACCACCGTTACCACAGGATGCAGAGTAACACCACCGTGACCACAGAGTAACACCACCGTGACCACAGGACGCAGTAACACCACCGTGACCACAGGACGCAGAGTAACACCACCGTGACCACAGGACGCAGAGTAACACCACCGTGACTACAGGACGCAGAGTAAGACCACAGTGCCCACATCATGCAGAGTAACACCACCGTGACCACAGGACGCACAGTAACACCACCGCGAACACAGAGTAACACCACTGTGACCACAGAGTAACACCACCGTGACCACAGAGTAACACCACCGTGACCACAGGACGCACTGAAACACCACCGTGACCACAGGACGCAGTGTAACACCACTGTGACCACAGGACGCAGAGTAACACCACCGTGACCACAGGACGCAGAAACACCACCGTGACCACAGGACGCAGAAACACCACCGTGACTACAGGACGCACAGTAACACCACCGTGACCACAGGACGCCGTAACACCACTATGACCACAGGATGCAAAGTAACACCACCGTGACCACAGGACGCAGTGTAACAACCCCGTGACTACAGGACGCAGTGTAACACCATTGTGACCACAGGACGCAGTGTAACACCACTGTGACCACAGGACGCAGAGTAACACCACCGTGACCACAGGACGCACAGTAACACCACCGTGACAACAGGACGCACAGTAACACCACCGTGACCACAGGACGCAGAAACACCACCGTGACCACAGGACGCAGAAACACCACCGTGACCACAGGACGCAGTAATACCACTATGACCACAGGATGCAAAGTAACACCACCGTGACCACAGGACGCAGTGTAACACCCCCGTGACTACAGGACGCAGTGTAACACCATTGTGACCACAGGACGCAGTGTAACACCACTGTGACCACAGGACGCAGAAACACCACTGTGACCGCAGGACGCAGAAACACCTCTGTGACCACAGGACGCAGAGAAACACCACCGTGACCACAGGACGCAAAGTAACACCACCGTGACCACAGGACGCAAAGTAACACCACCGTGACCCCAGGACGAAGAGTAACACCACCGTGACCATAGGACGCAGAGTAACACCACCGTGACCACAGAGTAACACTACCGTGACCACAGGACGCAGAGTAACACCGCAGTGACCCCAGGACGCAAAGTAACACCACCGTGACCACAGGACGCAAAGTAACACCACCGTGACCCCAGGACGAAGAGTAACACCACCGTGACCACTGGACGAAGAGTAACACCACCGTGACCACAGGACGCAAAGTAACACCACCGTGACCCCAGGACGAAGAGTAACACCACCGTGACCACAGGACGGAGAGTAACACTACCGTTACCACAGAGTAACACCACCGTGACCACAGAGTAACACCACCGTGACCACAGGACGCAGAGTAACACCACCGTGACCACATGACGCAGAGTAACACCACCGTGACCACAGGACGCACAGTAACAACACCGTGACCACAGGACGCAGAGTAACACCACCGTGACCACAGGACGCACAGTAACACCACCGTGACCACAGGACGCAGAGTAACACCACTGTGACCACAGGACGCAGAGTAACACCACCGTGACCACAGGACGCACAGAAACACCACCATGACAGCAGGACGCAGAGTAACACCACCGTGACCACCGGACGCAGAGTAACACCACCGTGACCACAGGACGCAGAGTAACTCCACGGAGACAACAGGACGCAGAGTAACACCACCGTGACCACAGGACGCAGAGTAACACCACCGTGAACATAGAGTAACACCACCGTGACCACAGGACGCAGTGTAACACCACCATAACCACAGGACGCAGAGTAACACCACCGTGACAACAGGACGCACAGTAACACCACCGTGACAACAGGAGGCAGAGTAACACCACTGTGACCACCGGACGCACAGTAACACCACAGTGACCACCGGACGCAGAGTAACACCACAGTGACCACCGGACGCAGAGTAACACCACCGTGACCACAGGACGCAGAGTAAAACCTCCGTGACCACTGGACGCAGAGTAACACCACCGTGACCACAGGACGCACAGTAACACCACCGTGAACATAGAGTAACACCACCGTGACCACAGGACGCAGAGTGACACCACCGTGACCACATCGCGCAGAGTAACACCACCGTGAACACAGAGTAACACCACCGAGACCACAGGACGCAGAGTAACACCACCGTGACCACAGGACGCACAGTAACACCACCGAGACCACTGAACGCAGAGTAACACCACCGTGACCACAGGACGCACAGTAACACCACCATGAACATAGAGTAACACCACCGTGACCCCAAGACGCAGAATAACACCACCGTGACCACAGGACGCAGAGTAACACCACCGTGACCACAGGACGCAGAGTAACACCACCGTGACCACAGGACGCAGAGTAACACCACCGTGACAACAGGACGCAGAGTAACACCTCCGTGACCACCGGACGCAGAGTAACACCACCGTGACCACAGGACGCAGAGTAACTCCACCGTGACCACAGGACGCAGAGTAACACCACCGTGACCACAGGACGCAGAGTAACACCACCGTGACTACAGGACGCACAGTAACACTACCGTGACCACAGAGTAACACCCCAGTGCCCACAGGACGCAGAGTAACACCACCGTGAACACAGGAGGCACAGTAACATCACTGTGACCATAGAGTAACACCAGTGTGACTACAGAACGCACAGTAACACGACCGTGAACACAGCACGCAGTAACACCACCGTGACAACAGGACGCACAATAACACGACCGTGAACACAGAGTAACACCACCGTGACCACTGAGTAATACCACCGTGACCACAGAATAACACCAGTTACCTCAGGATGCAGAGTAACACCACCGTGACCACAGGACGCAGAGGAACACCACCGTGACCACAGGACGCAGAGTAACACCACTGTGACCACAGAGTAACACCACCGTGACCACAGAGTAACACCACCGTGACCACAGGACGCAGAGTAATACCACCGTGACCACAGGACGCAGTAAAACCACCGTGACCACAGGACGCAGAGTAAAACCACTGTGACAACAGGACGCAAAGTAACACCACCATGACCACAGGACGCAGAGTAACACCACCATGACCACAGGACGCACAGTAACACCACCGTGACCACAGGACGCACAGTAACACCACCGTTAACACAGAGTAACACCACCGTGACCACAGGACGCAGTAACACCATCGTGACCACAGGACGCACAGTAACACCACCGTGACCACAGAACGCACAGTAACACCACCGTGAACACAGAGTAACACCACTGTGACCACAGGACGCACAGTAACACCACCGTGACCACAGGACGCAGAGTAACACCACCGTGACCACAGGACGCAGAGTAACACCACAGTGACCAGAGGACGCAGAGTAACACCACCGTGACCACATTAAGCAGAGTAACACCACAGTGACCTCAGGACGCAGAGTAACTCCACCGTGACCATCGGACGCAGAGTAACACCACCGTGACCACAGGACGCAGAGTAACACCACCGTGACCACAGAGTAACACCCCTGTGCCCACAGGACGCAGAGTAACACCACCGTGACCACAGGACGCACAGTAACACCACCGTGACTACAGAGTAACACCACCGTGACTACAGGACGCACAGTAACACCACCGTGACCACAGGACGCAGTAACACCACAGTGACCACAGGAGGCCCAGTAACACGACCGTGAACACAGAGTAACACCACATTGGCCATAGAGTAACACCACCGTAACCACAGAGTAACACCACCGTGACCACTGAGTAACACCACCGTGACCACAAAATAACACCAGTGACCACAGGACGCAGAGTAACACCACCGTGACCACAGGACGCAGAGTAACACCACTGTGACCACAGAGTAACACCACCGTGACCACAGAGTAACACCACCGTGACCACAGGACGCAGAGTAACACCACCGTGACCACAGGACGCAGAGTAACACCACCGTGACCACAGGACGCAGAGTAACACAACCGTGACCGCAGAGTAACACCACCGTGACCACAGGACGCAGAGTAACACCACCGTTACCACAGGATGCAGAGTAACACCACCGTGACCACAGAGTAACACCACCGTGACCACAGGACGCAGAGTAACACTACCGTTACCACAGAGTAACACCACCGTGACCACAGAGTAACACCACCGTGACCACAGGACGCAGAGTAACACCACCGTGACCACATGACGCAGAGTAACACCACCGTGACCACAGGACGCACAGTAACACCACCGTGACCACAGGACGCAGAGTAACACCACTGTGACCACAGGACGCAGAGTAACACCACCGTGACCACAGGTTGCACAGTAACACCACCGTGACAACAGGACGCAGAGTAACACCACCGTGACCACCGGACGCAGAGTAACACCACCGTGACCACAGGACGCAGAGTAACTCCACGGAGACTACAGGACGCAGAGTAACACCACCGTGACCACAGGACGCAGAGTAACACCACCGTGAACATAGAGTAACACCACCGTGACCACAGGACGCAGTGTAACACCACCATAACCACAGGACGCAGAGTAACACCACCGTGACAACAGGACGCAGAGTAACACCACCGTGACCACATGACGCAGAGTAACACCACCGTGACCACAGGACGCACAGTAACAACACCGTGACCACAGGACGCAGAGTAACACCACCGTGACCACAGGACGCACAGTAACACCACCGTGACCACAGGACGCAGAGTAACACCACTGTGACCACAGGACGCAGAGTAACACCACCGTGACCACAGGACGCACAGTAACACCACCGTGACAACAGGACGCAGAGTAACACCACCGTGACCACCGGACGCAGAGTAACACCACCGTGACCACAGGACGCAGAGTAACTCCAAGGAGACTACAGGACGCAGAGTAACACCACCGTGACCACAGGACGCAGAGTAACACCACCGTGAACATAGAGTAACACCACCGTGACCACAGGACGCAGTGTAACACCACCATAACCACAGGACGCAGAGTAACACCACCGTGACCACAGGACGCAGAGTAACACCACCGTGAACATAGAGTAACACCACCGTGACCACAGGACGCAGTGTAACACCACCATAACCACAGGACGCAGAGTAACACCACCGTGACCACAGGACGCACAGTAACACCACCGTTAACACAGAGTAACACCACCGTGACCACAGGACGCAGTAACACCATCGTGACCACAGGACGCACAGTAACACCACCGTGACCACAGAACGCACAGTAACACCACCGTGAACACAGAGTAACACCACTGTGACCACAGGACGCACAGTAACACCACCGTGACCACAGGACGCAGAGTAACACCACCGTGACCACAGGACGCAGAGTAACACCACAGTGACCAGAGGACGCAGAGTAACACCACCGTGACCACATTAAGCAGAGTAACACCACAGTGACCTCAGGACGCAGAGTAACTCCACCGTGACCATCGGACGCAGAGTAACACCACCGTGACCACAGGACGCAGAGTAACACCACCGTGACCACAGAGTAACACCCCTGTGCCCACAGGACGCAGAGTAACACCACCGTGACCACAGGACGCACAGTAACACCACCGTGACTACAGAGTAACACCACCGTGACTACAGGACGCACAGTAACACCACCGTGACCACAGGACGCAGTAACACCACAGTGACCACAGGAGGCCCAGTAACACGACCGTGAACACAGAGTAACACCACATTGGCCATAGAGTAACACCACCGTAACCACAGAGTAACACCACCGTGACCACTGAGTAACACCACCGTGACCACAAAATAACACCAGTGACCACAGGACGCAGAGTAACACCACCGTGACCACAGGACGCAGAGTAACACCACTGTGACCACAGAGTAACACCACCGTGACCACAGAGTAACACCACCGTGACCACAGGACGCAGAGTAACACCACCGTGACCACAGGACGCAGAGTAACACCACCGTGACCACAGGACGCAGAGTAACACAACCGTGACCGCAGAGTAACACCACCGTGACCACAGGACGCAGAGTAACACCACCGTTACCACAGGATGCAGAGTAACACCACCGTGACCACAGAGTAACACCACCGTGACCACAGGACGCAGAGTAACACTACCGTTACCACAGAGTAACACCACCGTGACCACAGAGTAACACCACCGTGACCACAGGACGCAGAGTAACACCACCGTGACCACATGACGCAGAGTAACACCACCGTGACCACAGGACGCACAGTAACAACACCGTGACCACAGGACGCAGAGTAACACCACCGTGACCACAGGACGCACAGTAACACCACCGTGACCACAGGACGCAGAGTAACACCACTGTGACCACAGGACGCAGAGTAACACCACCGTGACCACAGGTTGCACAGTAACACCACCGTGACAACAGGACGCAGAGTAACACCACCGTGACCACCGGACGCAGAGTAACACCACCGTGACCACAGGACGCAGAGTAACTCCACGGAGACTACAGGACGCAGAGTAACACCACCGTGACCACAGGACGCAGAGTAACACCACCGTGAACATAGAGTAACACCACCGTGACCACAGGACGCAGTGTAACACCACCATAACCACAGGACGCAGAGTAACACCACCGTGACAACAGGACGCAGAGTAACACCACCGTGACCACATGACGCAGAGTAACACCACCGTGACCACAGGACGCACAGTAACAACACCGTGACCACAGGACGCAGAGTAACACCACCGTGACCACAGGACGCACAGTAACACCACCGTGACCACAGGACGCAGAGTAACACCACTGTGACCACAGGACGCAGAGTAACACCACCGTGACCACAGGACGCACAGTAACACCACCGTGACAACAGGACGCAGAGTAACACCACCGTGACCACCGGACGCAGAGTAACACCACCGTGACCACAGGACGCAGAGTAACTCCAAGGAGACTACAGGACGCAGAGTAACACCACCGTGACCACAGGACGCAGAGTAACACCACCGTGAACATAGAGTAACACCACCGTGACCACAGGACGCAGTGTAACACCACCATAACCACAGGACGCAGAGTAACACCACCGTGACAACAGGACGCACAGTAACACCACCGTGACAACAGGACGCAGAGTAACACCACTGTGACCACCGGACGCACAGTAACACCACAGTGACCACCGGACGCAGAGTAACACCACAGTGACCACCGGACGCAGCGTAACACCACCGTGACCACAGGACGCAGAGTAAAACCTCCGTGACCACTGGACGCAGAGTAACACCACCGTGACCACAGGACGCACAGTAACACCACCGTGAACATAGAGTAACACCAATGTGACCACAGGACGCAGTAACACCACCGTGACCACATCGCGCAGAGTAACACCACCGTGAACACAGAGTAACACCACCGAGACCACAGGACGCAGTAACACCACCGTGACCCCAAGACGCAGAATAACACCACCGTGACCACAGGACGCAGAGTAACACCACCGTGACCACAGGACGCAGAGTAACACCACCGTGACCACAGGACGCAGAGTAACACCACCGTGACAACAGGACGCAGAGTAACACCTCCGTGACCACCGGACGCAGAGTAACACCACCGTGACCACAGGACGCAGAGTAACTCCACCGTGACCACAGGACGCAGAGTAACACCACCGTGACCACAGGACGCAGAGTAACACCACCGTGACTACAGGACGCACAGTAACACTACCGTGACCACAGAGTAACACCCCTGATCCCACAGGACGCAGAGTAACACCACCGTGAACACAGGAGGCACAGTAACACCACTGTGACCATAGAGTAACACCAGTGTGACTACAGAACGCACAGTAACACGACCGTGAACACAGGACGCAGTAACACCACCGTGACAACAGGACGCACAATAACACGACCGTGAACACAGAGTAACACCACCGTGACCACAGAGTAATACCACCGTGACCACAGAATAACACCAGTTACCTCAGGATGCAGAGTAACACCACCGTGACCACAGGACGCAGAGGAACACCACCGTGACCACAGGACGCAGAGTAACACCACTGTGACCACAGAGTAACACCACCGTGACCACAGAGTAACACCACCGTGACCACAGTACGCAGAGTAATACCACCGTGACCACAGGACGCAGTAAAACCACCGTGACCACAGGACGCAGAGTAAAACCACTGTGACAACAGGACGCAAAGTAACACCACCATGACCACAGGACGCAGAGTAACACCACCATGACCATAGGACGCACAGTAACACCACCGTGACCACAGGACGCACAGTAACACCACCGTTAACACAGAGTAACACCACCGTGACCACAGGACGCAGTAACACCATCGTGACCACAGGACGCACAGTAACACCACCGTGACCACAGAACGCACAGTAACACCACCGTGAACACAGAGTAACACCACTGTGACCACAGGACGCACAGTAACACCACCGTGACCACAGGACGCAGAGTAACACCACCGTGACCACAGGACGCAGAGTAACACCACAGTGACCACAGGACGCAGAGTAACACCACCGTGACCACATTAAGCAGAGTAACACCACAGTGACCTCAGGACGCAGAGTAACTCCACCGTGACCACCGGACGCAGAGTAACACCACCGTGACCACAGGACGCAGAGTAACACCACCGTGACTACAGGACGCACAGTAACACCACCGTGACCACAGAGTAACACCCCTGTGCCCACAGGACGCAGAGTAACACCACCGTGACTACAGGACGCACAGTAACACCACCGTGACCACAGGACGCAGTAACACCACAGTGACCACAGGAGGCCCAGTAACACGACCGTGAACACAGAGTAACACCACATTGGCCACAGAGTAACACCACCGTAACCACAGAGTAACACCACCGTGACCACTGAGTAACACCACCGTGACCACAAAATAACACCAGTGACCACAGGACGCAGAGTAACACCACCGTGACCACAGGACGCAGAGTAACACCACTGTGACCACAGAGTAACACCACCGTGACCACAGAGTAACACCACCGTGACCACAGGACGCAGAGTAACACCACCGTGACCACAGGACGCAGAGTAACACCACCGTGACCACAGGACGCAGAGTAACACAACCGTGACCGCAGAGTAACACCACCGTGACCACATGACGCAGAGTAACACCACCGTTACCACAGGATGCAGAGTAACACCACCGTGACCACAGAGTAACACCACCGTGACCACAGGACGCAGTAACACCACCGTGACCACAGGACGCAGAGTAACACCACCGTGACCACAGGACGCAGAGTAACACCACCGTGACTACAGGACGCAGAGTAAGACCACAGTGCCCACATCATGCAGAGTAACACCACCGTGACCACAGGACGCACAGTAACACCACCGCGAACACAGAGTAACACCACTGTGACCACAGAGTAACACCACCGTGACCACAGAGTAACACCACCGTGACCACAGGACGCACTGAAACACCACCGTGACCACAGGACGCAGTGTAACACCACTGTGACCACAGGACGCAGAGTAACACCACCGTGACCACAGGACGCAGAAACACCACCGTGACCACAGGACGCAGAAACACCACCGTGACTACAGGACGCACAGTAACACCACCGTGACCACAGGACGCAGTAACACCACTATGACCACAGGATGCAAAGTAACACCACCGTGACCACAGGACGCAGTGTAACAACCCCGTGACTACAGGACGCAGTGTAACACCATTGTGACCACAGGACGCAGTGTAACACCACTGTGACCACAGGACGCAGAAACACCACTGTGACCGCAGGACGCAGAAACACCTCTGTGACCACAGGACGCAGAGAAACACCACCGTGACCACAGGACGCAAAGTAACACCACCGTGACCCCAGGACGAAGAGTAACACCAACGTGACCATAGGACGCAGAGTAACACCACCGTGACCACAGAGTAACACCACCGTGACCACAGGACGCAGAGTAACACCGCCGTGACCCCAGGACGCAAAGTAACACCACCGTGACCACAGGACGCAAAGTAACACCACCGTGACCCTAGGACGAAGAGTAACACCACCGTGACCACTGGACGAAGAGTAACACCACCGTGACCACATGACGCAAAGTAACACCACTGTGACCCCAGGACGAAGAGCAACACCACCGTGACCACAGGACGGAGAGTAACACTACCGTTACCACAGAGTAACACCACCGTGACCACAGAGTAACACCACCGTGACCACAGGACGCAGAGTAACACCACCGTGACCACATGACGCAGAGTAACACCACCGTGACCACAGGACGCACAGTAACAACACCGTGACCACAGGACGCAGAGTAACACCACCGTGACCACAGGACGCACAGTAACACCACCGTGACCACAGGACGCAGAGTAACACCACTGTGACCACAGGACGCAGAGTAACACCACCTTGACCACAGGACGCACAGTAACACCACCGTGACAACAGGACGCAGAGTAACACCACCGTGACCACCGGACGCAGAGTAACACCACCGTGACCACAGGACGCAGAGTAACACCACCATAACCACAGGACGCAGAGTAACACCACCGTGACCACAGGACGCAGAGTAACACCACCGTGACTACAGGACGCACAGTAACACTACCGTGACCACAGAGTAACACCCCTGTGCCCACAGGACGCAGAGTAACACCACCGTGAACACAGGAGGCACAGTAACACCACTGTGACCATAGAGTAACACCAGTGTGACTACAGAACGCACAGTAACACAACCGTGAACACAGGACGCAGTAACACCACCGTGACAACAGGACGCACAATAACACGACCGTGAACACAGAGTAACACCACCGTGACCACAGAGTAATACCACCGTGACCACAGAATAACACCAGTTACCACAGGATGCAGAGTAACACCACCGTGACCACAGGACGCAGAGGAACACCACCGTGACCACAGGACGCAGAGTAACACCACTGTGACCACAGAGTAACACCACCGTGACCACAGAGTAACACCACCGTGACCACAGGACGCAGAGTAATACCACCGTGACCACAGGACGCAGTAAAACCACCGTGACCACAGGACGCAGAGTAAAACCACTGTGACAACAGGACGCCAAGTAACACCACCATGACGACAGGACGCAGAGTAACACAACCATGACCACAGGACGCACAGTAACACCACCGTGACCACAGGACGCACAGTAACACCACCGTTAACACAGAGTAACACCACCGTGACCACAGGACGCAGTAACACCATCGTGACCACAGGACGCACAGTAACACCACCGTGACCACAGAACGCACAGTAACACCACCGTGAACACAGAGTAACACCACTGTGACCACAGGACGCACAGTAACACCACCGTGACCACAGGACGCAGAGTAACACATCCGTGACCACAGGACGCAGAGTAACACCACAGTGACCACAGGACGCAGAGTAACACCACCGTGACCACATTAAGCAGAGTAACACCACAGTGACCTCAGGACGCAGAGTAACTCCACCGTGACCACCGGACGCAGAGTAACACCACCGTGACCACAGGACGCAGAGTAACACCACCGTGACTACAGGACGCACAGTAACACCACCGTGACCACAGAGTAACACCCCTGTGCCCACAGGACGCAGAGTAACACCACCGTGACCACAGGACGCACAGTAACACCACCGTGACTACAGAGTAACACCACCGTGACTACAGGACGCAAGGTAACACCACCGTGACCACAGGACGCAGTAACACCACAGTGACCACAGGATGCCCAGTAACACGACCGTGAACACAGAGTAACACCACATTGGCCACAGAGTAACACCACCGTAACCACAGAGTAACACCACCGTGACCACTGAGTAACACCACCGTGACCACAAAATAACACCAGTGACCACAGGACGCAGAGTAACACCACCGTGACCACAGGACGCAGAGTAACACCACTGTGACCACAGAGTAACACCACTGTGACCACAGAGTAACACCACCGTGACCACAGAGTAACACCACCGTGACCACAGGACGCAGAGTAACACCACCGTGACCACAGGACGCAGAGTAACACCACCGTGACCACAGGACGCAGAGTAACACAACCGTGACCGCAGAGTAACACCACCGTGACCACATGACGCAGAGTAACACCACCGTTACCACAGGATGCAGAGTAACACCACCGTGACCACAGAGTAACACCACCGTGACCACAGGACGCAGTAACACCACCGTGACCACAGGACGCAGAGTAACACCACCGTGACCACAGGACGCAGAGTAACACCACCGTGACTACAGGACGCAGAGTAAGACCACAGTGCCCACATCATGCAGAGTAACACCACCGTGACCACAGGACGCACAGTAACACCACCGCGAACACAGAGTAACACCACTGTGACCACAGAGTAACACCACCGTGACCACAGAGTAACACCACCGTGACCACAGGACGCACTGAAACACCACCGTGACCACAGGACGCAGTGTAACACCACTGTGACCACAGGACGCAGAGTAACACCACCGTGACCACAGGACGCAGAAACACCACCGTGACCACAGGACGCAGAAACACCACCGTGACTACAGGACGCACAGTAACACCACCGTGACCACAGGACGCAGTAACACCACTATGACCACAGGATGCAAAGTAACACCACCGTGACCACAGGACGCAGTGTAACAACCCCGTGACTACAGGACGCAGTGTAACACCATTGTGACCACAGGACGCAGTGTAACACCACTGTGACCACAGGACGCAGAAACACCACTGTGACCGCAGGACGCAGAAACACCTCTGTGACCACAGGACGCAGAGAAACACCACCGTGACCACAGGACGCAAAGTAACACCACCGTGACCCCAGGACGAAGAGTAACACCAACGTGACCATAGGACGCAGAGTAACACCACCGTGACCACAGAGTAACACCACCGTGACCACAGGACGCAGAGTAACACCGCCGTGACCCCAGGACGCAAAGTAACACCACCGTGACCACAGGACGCAAAGTAACACCACCGTGACCCCAGGACGAAGAGTAACACCACCGTGACCACTGGACGAAGAGTAACACCACCGTGACCACAGGACGCAAAGTAACACCACTGTGACCCCAGGACGAAGAGCAACACCACCGTGACCACAGGACGGAGAGTAACACTACCGTTACCACAGAGTAACACCACCGTGACCACAGAGTAACACCACCGTGACCACAGGACGCAGAGTAACACCACCGTGACCACATGACGCAGAGTAACACCACCGTGACCACAGGACGCACAGTAACAACACCGTGACCACAGGACGCAGAGTAACACCACCGTGACCACAGGACGCACAGTAACACCACCGTGACCACAGGACGCAGAGTAACACCACTGTGACCACAGGACGCAGAGTAACACCACCGTGACCACAGGACGCACAGTAACACCACCGTGACAACTGGACGCAGAGTAACACCACCGTGACCACCGGACGCAGAGTAACACCACCGTGACCACAGGACGCAGAGTAACACAAACATAACCACAGGACGCAGAGTAACACCACCGTGACCACAGGACGCAGAGTAACACCACCGTGACTACAGGACGCACAGTAACACTACCGTGACCACAGAGTAACACCCCTGTGCCCACAGGACGCAGAGTAACACCACCGTGAACACAGGAGGCACAGTAACACCACTGTGACCATAGAGTAACACCAGTGTGACTACAGAACGCACAGTAACACAACCGTGAACACAGGACGCAGTAACACCACCGTGACAACAGGACGCACAATAACACGACCGTGAACACAGAGTAACACCACCGTGACCACAGAGTAATACCACCGTGACCACATAATAACACCAGTTACCACAGGATGCAGAGTAACACCACCGTGACCACAGGACGCAGAGGAACACCACCGTGACCACAGGACGCAGAGTAACACCACTGTGACCACAGAGTAACACCACCGTGACCACAGAGTAACACCACCGTGACCACAGGACGCAGAGTAATACCACCGTGACCACAGGACGCAGTAAAACCACCGTGACCACAGGACGCAGAGTAAAACCACTGTGACAACAGGACGCAAAGTAACACCACCATGACCACAGGACGCAGAGTAACACCACCATGACCACAGGACGCACAGTAACACCACCGTGACCACAGGACGCACAGTAACACCACCGTTAACACAGAGTAACACCACCGTGACCACAGGACGCAGTAACACCATCGTGACCACAGGACGCACAGTAACACCACCGTGACCACAGAACGCACAGTAACACCACCGTGAACACAGAGTAACACCACTGTGACCACAGGACGCACAGTAACACCACCGTGATCACAGGACGCAGAGTAACACCACTGTGACCACAGGACGCAGAGAAACACCACAGTGACCACAGGACGCAGAGTAACACCACCGTGACCACATTAAGCAGAGAAACACCACAGTGACCTCAGGACGCAGAGTAACTCCACCGTGACCACCGGACGCAGAGTAACACCACCGTGACCACAGGACGCAGAGTAACACCACCGTGACTACAGGACGCACAGTAACACCACCGTGACCACAGAGTAACACCCCTGTGCCCACAGGACGCAGAGTAACACCACCGTGACCACAGGACGCACAGTAACACCACCGTGACTACAGAGTAACACCACCGTGACTACAGGACGCACAGTAACACCACCGTGACCACAGGACGCAGTAACACCACAGTGACCACAGGAGGCCCAGTAACACGACCGTGAACACAGAGTAACACCACATTGGCCACAGAGTAACACCACCGTAACCACAGAGTAACACCACCGTGACCACTGAGTAACACCACCGTGACCACAAAATAACACCAGTGACCACAGGACGCAGAGTAACACCACAGTGACCACAGGACGCAGAGTAATACCACTGTGACCACAGAGTAACACCACCGTGACCACAGAGTAACACCACCGTGACCACAGGACGCAGAGTAACACCACCGTGACCACAGGACGCAGAGTAACACCACCGTGACCACAGGACGCAGAGTAACACAACCGTGACCGCAGAATAACACCACCGTGACCACAGGACGCAGAGTAACACCACCGTTACCACAGGATGCAGAGTAACACCACCGTGACCACAGAGTAACACCACCGTGACCACAGGACGCAGTAACACCACCGTGACCACAGGACGCAGAGTAACACCACCGTGGCCACAGGACGCAGAGTAACACCACCGTGACCACAGGACGCAGAGTAAGACCACAGTGCCCACATCACGCAGAGTAACACCACCGTGACCACAGGACGCACAGTAACACCACCGTGAACATAGAGTAACACCACTGTGACCACAGAGTAACACCACCGTGACCACAGAGTAACACCACCGTGACCACAGGACGCACAGAAACACCACCGTGACCACAGGACGCAGTGTAACACCACTGTGACCACAGGACGCAGAGTAACACCACCGTGACCACAGGACGCAGAAACACCACCGTGACCACAGGACGCAGAAACACCACCGTGACTACAGGACGCACAGTAACACCACCGTGACCACAGGACGCAGTAACACCACTATGACCACAGGATGCAAAGTAACACCACCGTGACCACAGGACGCAGTGTAACACCCCCGTGACTACAGGACGCAGTGTAACACCATTGTGACCACAGGACGCAGTGTAACACCACTGTGACCACAGGACGCAGAAACACCACTGTGACCGCAGGACGCAGAAACACCTCTGTGACCACAGGACGCAGAGAAACACCACCGTGACCACAGGACGCAAAGTAACACCACCGTGACCACAGGACGCAAAGTAACACCACCGTGACCCCAGGACGAAGAGTAACACCACCGTGACCATAGGACGCAGAGTAACACCACCGTGACCATAGGACGCAGAGTAACACCACCGTGACCACAGAGTAACACCACCGTGACCACAGGACGCAGAGTAACACCGCCGTGACCCCAGGACGCAAAGTAACACCACCGTGACCACAGGACGCAAAGTAACACCACCGTGACCCCAGGACGAAGAGTAACACCACCGTGACCACTGGACGAAGAGTAACACCACCGTGGCCACAGGACGCAAAGTAACACCACCGTGACCCCAGGTCGAAGAGCAACACCACCGTGACCACAGGACGGAGAGTAACACTACTGTTACCACAGAGTAACACCACCGTGACCACAGAGTAACACCACCGTGACCACAGGACGCAGAGTAACACCACCGTGACCACTTGACGCAGAGTAACACCACCGTGACCACAGGACGCACAGTAACAACACCGTGACCACAGGACGCAGAGTAACACCACCGTGACCACAGGACGCAACGTAACACCACCGTGACCACAGGACGCAGAGTAACACCACTGTGACCACAGGACGCAGAGTAACACCACCGTGACCACAGGACGCACAGTAACACCACCGTGACCACCGGACGCAGAGTAACACCACCGTGACCACATGACGCAGAGTAACACCACCGTGACCACATGACGCAGAGTAACACCACCGTGACCACAGGACGCACAGTAACAACACCGTGACCACAGGACGCAGAGTAACACCACCGTGACCACAGGACGCCGAGTAACACCACCGTGACCACAGGACGCACAGTAACACCACCGTGACCACAGGACGCAGAGTAACACCACCGTGACCACCGGACGCAGAGTAACACCACCGTGACCACAGGACGCAGAGTAACACCACCATAACCACAGGACGCAGAGTAACACCACCGTGACAACAGGACGCACAGTAACACCACCGTGACAACAGGACGCAGAGTAACACCACTGTGACCACCGGACGCACAGTAACACCACAGTGACCACCGGACGCAGAGTAACACCACAGTGACCACCGGACGCAGAGTAACACCACCGTGACCACAGGACGCAGAGTAAAACCTCCGTGACCACTGGACGCAGAGTAACACCACCGTGACCACAGGACGCACAGTAACACCACCGTCAACATAGAGTAACACCACCGTGACCACAGGACGCAGAGTAACACCACCGTGACCACATCACGCAGAGTAACACCACCGTGAACACAGAGTAACACCACCGAGACCACAGGACGCAGTAACACCACCGTGACCCCAGGACGCAGAATAACACCACCGTGACCACAGGACGCAGAGTAACACCACCGTGACCACAGGACGCAGAGTAACACCACCGTGACCACCGGACGCAGAGTAACACCACCGTGACCACAGGACGCAGAGTAACTCCACCGTGACCACAGGACGCAGAGTAACACCACCGTGACCACAGGACGCAGAGTAACACCACCGTGACTACAGGACGCACAGTAACACTACCGTGACCACAGAGTAACACCCCTGTGCCCACAGGACGCAGAGTAACACCACCGTGAACACAGGAGGCACAGTAACACCACTGTGACCATAGAGTAACACCAGTGTGACTACAGAACGCACAGTAACACGACCGTGAACACAGGACGCAGTAACAACACCGTGACAACAGGACGCACAATAACACGACCGTGAACACAGAGTAACACCACCGTGACCACAGAGTAATACCACCGTGACCACAGAATAACACCAGTTACCACAGGATGCAGAGTAACACCACCGTGACCACAGGACGCAGAGGAACACCACCGTGACCACAGGACGCAGAGTAACACCACTGTGACCACAGAGTAACACCACCGTTAACACAGAGTAACACCACCGTGACCACAGGACGCAGTAACACCATCGTGACCACAGGACGCACAGTAACACCACCGTGACCACAGAACGCACAGTAACACCACAGTGAACACAGAGTAACACCACTGTGACCACAGGACGCACAGTAACACCACTGTGACCACAGGACGCACAGTAACACCACCGTGACCACAGGACGCAGAGTAACACCACCGTGACCACATCACGCAGAGTAACACCACCGTGACCACAGGACGCACAGTAACACCACCGTGAACACAGAGTAACACCACTGTGACCACAGAGTAACACCACCGTGACCACAGAGTAACACCACCGTGACCACAGGACGCACAGAAACACCACCGTGACCACAGGACGCAGTGTAACACCACTGTGACCACAGGACGCAGAGTATCACCACCGTGACCACAGGACGCAGAAACACCACCGTGACCACAGGACGCAGAAACACCACCGTGACTACAGGACGCACAGTAACACCACCGTGACCACAGGACGCAGTAACACCACTATGACCACAGGATGCAAAGTAACACCACCGTGACCACAGGACGCAGTGTAACACCCCCGTGACTACAGGACGCCTGTAACACCATTGTGACCACAGGACGCAGTGTAACACCACTGTGACCACAGGACGCAGAAACACCACTGTGACCGCAGGACGCAGAAACACCTCTGTGACCACAGGACGCAGAGAAACACCACCGTGACCACAGGACGCAAAGTAACACCACCGTGACCACAGGACGCAAAGTAACACCACCGTGACCCCAGGACGAAGAGTAACACCACCGTGACCATAGGACGCAGAGTAACACCACCGTGACCACAGAGTAACACCACCGTGACCACAGGACGCAGAGTAACACCGCCGTGACCCCAGGACGCAAAGTAACACCACCGTGACCACAGGACGCAAAGTAACACCACCGTGACCCCAGGACGAAGAGTAACACCACCGTGACCACTGGACGAAGAGTAACACCACCGTGACCACAGGACGCAAAGTAACACCACCGTGACCCCAGGACGAAGAGCAACACCACCGTGACCACAGGACGAAGAGTAACACTACCGTTACCACAGAGTAACACCACCGTGACCACAGAGTAACACCACCGTGACCACAGGACGCAGAGTAACACCACCGTGACCACATGACGCAGAGTAACACCACCGTGACCACAGGACGCACAGTAACAACACCGTGACCACAGGACGCAGAGTAACACCACCGTGACCACAGGACGCACAGTAACACCACCGTGACCACAGGACGCAGAGTAACACCACTGTGACCACAGGACGCAGAGTAACACCACCGTGACCACAGGACGCACAGTAACACCACCGTGACCACCGGACGCAGAGTAACACCACCGTGACCACATGACGCAGAGTAACACCACCGTGACCACATGACGCAGAGTAACACCACCGTGACCACAGGACGCACAGTAACAACACCGTGACCACAGGACGCAGAGTAATACCACCGTGACCACAGGACGCAGAGTAACACCACCGTGACCACAGGACGCACAGTAACACCACCGTGACCACAGGACGCAGAGTAACACCACCGTGACCACCGGACGCAGAGTAACACCACCGTGACCACAGGACGCAGAGTAACACCACCATAACCACAGGACGCAGAGTAACACCACCGTGACAACAGGACGCACAGTAACACCACCGTGACAACAGGACGCAGAGTAACACCACTGTGACCACCGGACGCACAGTAACACCACAGTGACCACCGGACGCAGAGTAACACCACAGTGACCACCGGACGCAGAGTAACACCACCGTGACCACAGGACGCAGAGTAAAACCTCCGTGACCACTGGACGCAGAGTAACACCACCGTGACCACAGGACGCACAGTAACACCACCGTCAACATAGAGTAACACCACCGTGACCACAGGACGCAGAGTAACACCACCGTGACCACATCACGCAGAGTAACACCACCGTGAACACAGAGTAACACCACCGAGACCACAGGACTTAGTAACACCACCGTGACCCCAGGACGCAGAATAACACCACCGTGACCACAGGACGCAGAGTAACACCACCGTGACCACAGGACGCAGAGTAACACCACCGTGACCACAGGACGCAGAGTAACACCACCGTGACAACAGGACGCAGAGTAACACCTCCGTGACCACCGGACGCAGAGTAACACCACCGTGACCACAAGACGCAGAGTAACTCCACCGTGACCACAGGACGCAGAGTAACACCACCGTGACCACAGGACGCAGAGTAACACCACCGTGACTACAGGACGCACAGTAACACTACCGTGACCACAGAGTAACACCCCTGTGCCCACAGGACGCAGAGTAACACCACCGTGAACACAGGAGGCACAGTAACACCACTGTGACCATAGAGTAACACCAGTGTGACTACAGAACGCACAGTAACACGACCGTGAACACAGGACGCAGTAACAACACCGTGACAACAGGACGCACAATAACACGACCGTGAACACAGAGTAACACCACCGTGACCACAGAGTAACACCAGTTACCACAGGATGCAGAGTAACACCACCGTGACCACAGGACGCAGAGGAACACCACCGTGACCACAGGACGCAGAGTAACACCACTGTGACCACAGAGTAACACCACCGTTAACACAGAGTAACACCACCGTGACCACAGGACGCAGTAACACCATCGTGACCACAGGACGCACAGTAACACCATCGTGACCACAGAACACACAGTAACACCACAGTGAACACAGAGTAACACCACTGTGACCACAGGACGCACTGTAACACCACCGTGACCACAGGACGCAGAGTAACACCACCGTGACCAAAGGACGCAGAGTAACACCACAGTGACCACAGGACGCAGAGTAACACCACCGTGACCACATTAAGCAGAGTAACACCACAGTGACCTCAGGACGGAGAGTAACTCCACCGTGACCACCGGACGCAGAGTAACACCACCGTGACCACAGGACGCAGAGTAACACCACCGTGACTACAGGACGCACAGTAACACCACCGTGACCACAGAGTAACACCCCTGTGCCCACAGGGCGCAGAGAAACACCACCGTGACCACAGGACGCACAGTAACACCACCGTGACCACAGAGTAACACCACCGTGACTACAGGACGCACAGTAACACCACCGTGACCACAGGACGCAGTAACACCACAGTGACCACAAGAGGCCCAGTAACACGACCGTGAACACAGAGTAACACCACATTGGCCACAGAGTAACACCACCGTAACCACAGAGTAACACCACCGTGACCACTGAGTAACACCACCGTGACCACAAAATAACACCAGTGACAACAGGACGCAGAGTAACACAACCGTGACCACAGGACGCAGAGTAACACCACTGTGACCACAGAGTAACACCACCGTGACCACAGAGTAACACCACCGTGACCACAGGACGCAGAGTAACACCACCGTGACCACAGGACGCAGAGTAACACCACCGTGACCACATGACGCAGAGTAACACCACCGTGACAACAGGACGCAGAGTAACACAACCGTGACCCCAGAGTAACACCACCGTGACCACAGGACGCAGAGTAACACCACCGTTACCACAGGATGCAGAGTAACACCACCGTGACCACAGAGTAACACCACCGTGACCACAGGACGCAGTAACACCACCGTGACCACAGGACGCAGAGTAACACCACCGTGACCACAGGACGCAGAGTAACACCACCGTGATCACAGGACGCAGAGTAAGACCACAGTGCCCACATCACGCAGAGTAACACCACCGTGACCACTGGACGCACAGTAACACCACTGTGAACACAGAGTAACACCACTGTGACCACAGAGTAACACCACCGTGACCACAGAGTAATTCCACCGTGACTACAGGACGCACAGAAACACCACCGTGACCACAGGACGCAGAGTAACACCACCGTGACCACAGGACGCAGAGTAACACCACCGTGACCACAGGACGCAGTAACACCACCGTGACCACAGGACGCACAGTAACACCACCGTGACCACAGGAGGCACAGTAACACCTCCGTGACCATAGAGTAACATCACTGTGACAACAGGACGCACAGTAACACCACCGTGAACACAGGACGCAGTAACACCACCGTGACCAAAGGACGCACAGTAACACCACCGTGACTACAGGACGCAGAGCAACACCACCGTGACCCCAGGACGCAGAGCAACACCACCGTGACCACAGGACGCAGAGTAACACCACCGTGACCACAGAGTAACACCACCGTGACCACAGAGTAACACCACCGTGACCACAGGACGCAGGGAAACACCACCGTGACCACATGACGCAGAGTAACACCACCGTGACCACAGGACGCACAGTAACAACACCGTGACCACAGGAGGCACAGTAACACCACCGTGACCACAGGACGCAGAGTAACACCACCGTGACCACAGGACGCACAGTAACAACACCGTGACCACAGGACGCAGAGTAACACCACCGTGACCACAGGACGCAGAGTAACACCACCGTGACCACAGAGTAACACCACCGTGACCACAGAGTAACACCACCGTGACCACAGGACGCAGAGAAACACCACCGTGACCACATGACGCAGAGTAACACCACCGTGACCACAGGACGCACAGTAACAACACCGTGACCACAGGACGCAGAGTAACACCACCGTGACCACAGGACGCACAGTAACACAACCGTGACCACAGGACGCACAGTAGCACCACCGTTAACACAGAGTAACACCACCGTGACCACAGGACGCAGTAACACCATCGTGACCACAGGACGCACAGTAACACCACCGTGACCACAGAACGCACAGTAACACCACCGTGAACACAGAGTAACACCACTGTGACCACAGGACGCACAGTAACACCACCGTGACCACAGGACGCAGAGTAACACCACCGTGACCACAGGACGCAGAGTAACACCACAGTGACCACAGGACGCAGAGTAACACCACCGTGACCACATTAAGCAGAGTAACACCACAGTGACCTCAGGACGCAGAGTAACTCCACCGTGACCACCGGACGCAGAGTAACACCACCGTGACCACAGGACGCAGAGTAACACCACCGTGACTACAGGACGCACAGTAACACCACCGTGACCACAGAGTAACACCCCTGTGCCCACAGGACGCAGAGTAACACCACCGTGACCACAGGACGCACAGTAACACCACCGTGACTACAGAGTAACACCACCGTGACTACAGGACGCACAGTAACACCACCGTGACCACAGGACGCAGTAACACCACAGTGACCACAGGAGGCCCAGTAACACGACCGTGAACACAGAGTAACACCACATTGGCCACAGAGTAACACCACCGTAACCACAGAGTAACACCACCGTGACCACTGAGTAACACCACCGTGACAACAAAATAACACCAGTGACCACAGGACGCAGAGTAACACCACCGTAACCACAGGACGCAGAGTAACACCACTGTGACCACAGAGTAACACCACCGTGACCACAGAGTAACACCACCGTGACCACAGGACGCAGAGTAACACCACCGTGACCACAGGACGCAGAGTAACACCACCGTGACCACAGGACGCAGAGTAACACCACCGTGACCACAGGACGCAGAGTAACACAACCGTGACCGCAGAGTAACACCACCGTGACCACAGGACGCAGAGTAACACCACCGTTACCACAGGATGCAGAGTAACACCACCGTGACCACAGAGTAACAACACCGTGACCACAGGACGCAGTAACACCACCGTGACCACAGGACGCAGAGTAACACCACCGTGACCACAGGACGCAGAGTAACACCACCGTGACCACAGGACGCAGAGTAAGACCACAGTGCCCACATCACGCAGAGTAACACCACCGTGACCACAGGACGCACAGTAACACCACCGTGAACACAGAGTAACACCACTGTGACCACAGAGTAACACCACCGTGACCAAAGAGTAACACCACCGTGACCACAGGACGCACAGAAACACCACCGTGACCACAGGACGCAGTGTAACACCACTGTGACCACAGGACGCAGAGTAACACCACCGTGACCACAGGACGCAGAAACACCACCGTGACCACAGGACGCAGAAACACCACCGTGACTACAGGACGCACAGTAACACCACCGTGACCACAGGACGCAGTAACACCACTATGACCACAGGATGCAAAGTAACACCACCGTGACCACAGGACGCAGTGTAACAACCCCGTGACTACAGGACGCAGTGTAACACCATTGTGACCACAGGACGCAGTGTAACACCACTGTGACCACAGGACGCAGAAACACCACTGTGACCGCAGGACGCAGAAACACCTCTGTGACCACAGGACGCAGAGAAACACCACAGTGACCACAGGACGCAAAGTAACACCACCGTGACCACAGGACGCAAAGTAACACCACCGTGACCCCAGGACGAAGAGTAACACCACTGTGACCATAGGACGCAGAGTAACACCACCGTGACCACAGAGTAACACCACCGTGACCACAGGACGCAGAGTAACACCGCCGTGACCCCAGGACGCAAAGTAACACCACCGTGACCACAGGACGCAAAGTAACACCACCGTGACCCCAGGACGAAGAGTAACACCACCGTGACCACTGGACGAAGAGTAACACCACCGTGACCACAGGACGCAAAGTAACACCACTGTGACCCCAGGACGAAGAGCAACACCACCGTGACCACAGGACGGAGAGTAACACTACCGTTACCACAGAGTAACACCACCGTGACCACAGAGTAACACCACCGTGACCACAGGACGCAGAGTAACACCACCGTGACCACATGACGCAGAGTAACACCACCGTGACCACAGGACGCACAGTAACAACACCGTGACCACAGGACGCAGAGTAACACCACCGTGACCACAGGACGCACAGTAACACCACCGTGACCACAGGACGCAGAGTAACACCACTGTGACCACAGGACGCAGAGTAACACCACCGTGACCACAGGACGCAGTAACACCACCGTGACCACAGGACGCAGAGTAACACCACTGTGACCACAGGACGCAGAGTAACACAACCGTGAACACAGGACGCAGTAACACCACCGTGACAACAGGACGCACAATAACACGACCGTGAACACAGAGTAACACCACCGTGACCACAGAGTAATTCCACCGTGACCACATAATAACACCAGTTACCACAGGATGCAGAGTAACACCACCGTGACCACAGGACGCAGAGGAACACCACCGTGACCACAGGACGCAGAGTAACACCACTGTGACCACAGAGTAACACCACCGTGACCACAGAGTAACACCACCGTGACCACAGGACGCAGAGTAATACCACCGTGACCACAGGACGCAGTAAAACCACCGTGACCACAGGACGCAGAGTAAAACCACTGTGACAACAGGACGCAAAGTAACACCACCATGACCACAGGACGCAGAGTAACACCACCATGACCACAGGACGCACAGTAACACCACCGTGACCACAGGACGCACAGTAACACCACCGTTAACACAGAGTAACACCACCGTGACCACAGGACGCAGTAACACCATCGTGACCACAGGACGCAGAGTAACACCACCGTGACCACAGAACGCACAGTAACACCACCGTGACCACAGGACGCAGAGTAACACCACCGTGACCACAGGACGCAGAGTAACACCACAGTGACCACAGGACGCAGAGTAACACCACCGTGACCACATTAAGCAGAGTAACACCACAGTGACCTCAGGACGCAGAGTAACTCCACCGTGACCACCGGACGCAGAGTAACACCACCGTGACCACAGGACGCAGAGTAACACCACCGTGACTACAGGACGCACAGTAACACCACCGTGACCACAGAGTAACACCCCTGTGCCCACAGGACGCAGAGTAACACCACCGTGACCACAGGACGCACAGTAACACCACCGTGACTACAGAGTAACACCACCGTGACTACAGGACGCACAGTAACACCACCGTGACCACAGGACGCAGTAACACCACAGTGACCACAGGAGGCCCAGTAACACGACCGTGAACACAGAGTAACACCACATTGGCCACAGAGTAACACCACCGTAACCACAGAGTAACACCACCGTGACCACTGAGTAACACCACCGTGACCACAAAATAACACCAGTGACCACAGGACGCAGAGTAACACCACAGTGACCACAGGACGCAGAGTAACACCACTGTGACCACAGAGTAACACCACCGTGACCACAGAGTAACACCACCGTGACCACAGGACGCAGAGTAACACCACCGTTACCACAGGATGCAGAGTAACACCACCGTTACCACAGGATGCAGAGTAACACCACCGTGACCACAGAGTAACACCACCGTGACCACAGGACGCAGTAACACCACCGTGACCACAGGACGCAGAGTAACACCACCGTGACCACAGGACGCAGAGTAACACCACCGTGACCACAGGACGCAGAGTAAGACCACAGTGCCCACATCACGCAGAGTAACACCACCGTGACCACAGGACGCACAGTAACACCACCGTGAACACAGAGTAACACCACTGTGACCACAGAGTAACACCACCGTGACCACAGAGTAACACCACCGTGACCACAGGACGCACAGAAACACCACCGTGACCACAGGACGCAGTGTAACACCACTGTGACCACAGGACGCAGAGTAACACCACCGTGACCACAGGACGCAGAAACACCACCGTGACCACAGGACGCAGAAACACCACCGTGACTACAGGACGCACAGTAACACCACCGTGACCACAGGACGCAGTAACACCACTATGACCACAGGATGCAAAGTAACACCACCGTGACCACAGGACGCAGTGTAACACCCCCGTGACTACAGGACGCAGTGTAACACCATTGTGACCACAGGACGCAGTGTAACACCACTGTGACCACAGGACGCAGAAACACCACTGTGACCGCAGGACGCAGAAACACCTCTGTGACCACAGGACGCAGAGAAACACCACCGTGACCACAGGACGCAAAGTAACACCACCGTGACCACAGGACGCAAAGTAACACCACCGTGACCCCAGGACGAAGAGTAACACCACCGTGACCATAGGACGCAGAGTAACACCACCGTGACCACAGAGTAACACCACCGTGACCACAGGACGCAGAGTAACACCGCCGTGACCCCAGGACGCAAAGTAACACCACCGTGACCACAGGACGCAAAGTAACACCACCGTGACCCCAGGACGAAGAGTAACACCACCGTGACCACTGGACGAAGAGTAACACCACCGTGACCACAGGACGCAAAGTAACACCACTGTGACCCCAGGACGAAGAGCAACACCACCGTGACCACAGGACGGAGAGTAACACTACCGTTACCACAGAGTAACACCACCGTGACCACAGAGTAACACCACCGTGACCACAGGACGCAGAGTAACACCACCGTGACCACATGACGCAGAGTAACACCACCGTGACCACAGGACGCACAGTAACAACACCGTGACCACAGGACGCAGAGTAACACCACCGTGACCACAGGACGCACAGTAACACCACCGTGACCACAGGACGCAGAGTAACACCACTGTGACCACAGGACGCAGAGTAACACCACCGTGACCACAGGACGCAGTAACACCACCGTGACCACAGGACGCAGAGTAACACCACTGTGACCACAGGACGCAGAGTAACACAACCGTGAACACAGGACGCAGTAACACCACCGTGACAACAGGACGCACAATAACACGACCGTGAACACAGAGTAACACCACCGTGACCACAGAGTAATTCCACCGTGACCACATAATAACACCAGTTACCACAGGATGCAGAGTAACACCACCGTGACCACAGGACGCAGAGGAACACCACCGTGACCACTGGACGAAGAGTAACACCACCGTGACCACAGGACGCAAAGTAACACCACTGTGACCCCAGGACGAAGAGCAACACCACCGTGACCACAGGACGGAGAGTAACACTACCGTTACCACAGAGTAACACCACCGTGACCACAGAGTAACACCACCGTGACCACAGGACGCAGAGTAACACCACCGTGACCACATGACGCAGAGTAACACCACCGTGACCACAGGACGCACAGTAACAACACCGTGACCACAGGACGCAGAGTAACACCACCGTGACCACAGGACGCACAGTAACACCACCGTGACCACAGGACGCAGAGTAACACCACTGTGACCACAGGACGCAGAGTAACACCACCGTGACCACAGGACGCAGTAACACCACCGTGACCACAGGACGCAGAGTAACACCACTGTGACCACAGGACGCAGAGTAACACAACCGTGAACACAGGACGCAGTAACACCACCGTGACAACAGGACGCACAATAACACGACCGTGAACACAGAGTAACACCACCGTGACCACAGAGTAATTCCACCGTGACCACATAATAACACCAGTTACCACAGGATGCAGAGTAACACCACCGTGACCACAGGACGCAGAGGAACACCACCGTGACCACAGGACGCAGAGTAACACCACTGTGACCACAGAGTAACACCACCGTGACCACAGAGTAACACCACCGTGACCACAGGACGCAGAGTAATACCACCGTGACCACAGGACGCAGTAAAACCACCGTGACCACAGGACGCAGAGTAAAACCACTGTGACAACAGGACGCAAAGTAACACCACCATGACCACAGGACGCAGAGTAACACCACCATGACCACAGGACGCACAGTAACACCACCGTGACCACAGGACGCACAGTAACACCACCGTTAACACAGAGTAACACCACCGTGACCACAGGACGCAGTAACACCATCGTGACCACAGGACGCAGAGTAACACCACCGTGACCACAGAACGCACAGTAACACCACCGTGACCACAGGACGCAGAGTAACACCACCGTGACCACAGGACGCAGAGTAACACCACAGTGACCACAGGACGCAGAGTAACACCACCGTGACCACATTAAGCAGAGTAACACCACAGTGACCTCAGGACGCAGAGTAACTCCACCGTGACCACCGGACGCAGAGTAACACCACCGTGACCACAGGACGCAGAGTAACACCACCGTGACTACAGGACGCACAGTAACACCACCGTGACCACAGAGTAACACCCCTGTGCCCACAGGACGCAGAGTAACACCACCGTGACCACAGGACGCACAGTAACACCACCGTGACTACAGAGTAACACCACCGTGACTACAGGACGCACAGTAACACCACCGTGACCACAGGACGCAGTAACACCACAGTGACCACAGGAGGCCCAGTAACACGACCGTGAACACAGAGTAACACCACATTGGCCACAGAGTAACACCACCGTAACCACAGAGTAACACCACCGTGACCACTGAGTAACACCACCGTGACCACAAAATAACACCAGTGACCACAGGACGCAGAGTAACACCACAGTGACCACAGGACGCAGAGTAACACCACTGTGACCACAGAGTAACACCACTGTGACCACAGAGTAACACCACCGTGACCACAGAGTAACACCACCGTGACCACAGGACGCAGAGTAACACCACCGTTACCACAGGATGCAGAGTAACACCACCGTTACCACAGGATGCAGAGTAACACCACCGTGACCACAGAGTAACACCACCGTGACCACAGGACGCAGTAACACCACCGTGACCACAGGACGCAGAGTAACACCACCGTGACCACAGGACGCAGAGTAACACCACCGTGACCACAGGACGCAGAGTAAGACCACAGTGCCCACATCACGCAGAGTAACACCACCGTGACCACAGGACGCACAGTAACACCACCGTGAACACAGAGTAACACCACTGTGACCACAGAGTAACACCACCGTGACCACAGAGTAACACCACCGTGACCACAGGACGCACAGAAACACCACCGTGACCACAGGACGCAGTGTAACACCACTGTGACCACAGGACGCAGAGTAACACCACCGTGACCACAGGACGCAGAAACACCACCGTGACCACAGGACGCAGAAACACCACCGTGACTACAGGACGCACAGTAACACCACCGTGACCACAGGACGCAGTAACACCACTATGACCACAGGATGCAAAGTAACACCACCGTGACCACAGGACGCAGTGTAACACCCCCGTGACTACAGGACGCAGTGTAACACCATTGTGACCACAGGACGCAGTGTAACACCACTGTGACCACAGGACGCAGAAACACCACTGTGACCGCAGGACGCAGAAACACCTCTGTGACCACAGGACGCAGAGAAACACCACCGTGACCACAGGACGCAAAGTAACACCACCGTGACCACAGGACGCAAAGTAACACCACCGTGACCCCAGGACGAAGAGTAACACCACCGTGACCATAGGACGCAGAGTAACACCACCGTGACCACAGAGTAACACCACCGTGACCACAGGACGCAGAGTAACACCGCCGTGACCCCAGGACGCAAAGTAACACCACCGTGACCACAGGACGCAAAGTAACACCACCGTGACCCCAGGACGCAAAGTAACACCACCGTGACCATAGGACGCAGAGTAACACCACCGTGACCACAGAGTAACACCACCGTGACCACAGGACGCAGAGTAACACCGCCGTGACCCCAGGACGCAAAGTAACACCACCGTGACCACAGGACGCAAAGTAACACCACCGTGACCCCAGGACGAAGAGCAACACCACCGTGACCACAGGACGGAGAGTAACACTACCGTTACCACAGAGTAACACCACCGTGACCACAGAGTAACACCACCGTGACCACAGGACGCAGAGTAACACCACCGTGACCACATGACGCAGAGTAACACCACCGTGACCACAGGACGCACAGTAACAACACCGTGACCACAGGACGCAGAGTAACACCACCGTGACCACAGGACGCACAGTAACACCACCGTGACCACAGGACGCAGAGTAACACCACTGTGACCACAGGACGCAGAGTAACACCACCGTGACCACAGGACGCACAGTAACACCACCGTGACAACAGGACGCAGAGTAACACCACCGTGACCACCGGACGCAGAGTAACACCACCGTGACCACAGGACGCAGAGTAACACCACCATAACCACAGGACGCAGAGTAACACCACCGTGACAACAGGACGCACAGTAACACCACCGTGACAACAGGACGCAGAGTAACACCACTGTGACCACCGGACGCACAGTAACACCACAGTGACCACCGGACGCAGAGTAACACCACAGTGACCACCGGACGCAGAGTAACACCACCGTGACCACAGGACGCAGAGTAAAACCTCCGTGACCACTGGACGCAGAGTAACACCACCGTGACCACAGGACGCACAGTAACACCACCGTCAACATAGAGTAACACCACCGTGACCACAGGACGCAGAGTAACACCACCGTGACCACATCACGCAGAGTAACACCACCGTGAACACAGAGTAACACCACCGAGACCACAGGACGCAGTAACACCACCGTGACCCCAGGACGCAGAATAACACCACCGTGACCACAGGACGCAGAGTAACACCACCGTGACCACAGGACGCAGAGTAACACCACCGTGACCACAGGACGCAGAGTAACACCACCGTGACAACAGGACGCAGAGTAACACCTCCGTGACCACCGGACGCAGAGTAACACCACCGTGACCACAGGACGCAGAGTAACTCCACCGTGACCACAGGACGCAGAGTAACACCACCGTGACCACAGGACGCAGAGTAACACCACCGTGACTACAGGACGCACAGTAACACTACCGTGACCACAGAGTAACACCCCTGTGCCCACAGGACGCAGAGTAACACCACCGTGAACACAGGAGGCACAGTAACACCACTGTGACCATAGAGTAACACCAGTGTGACTACAGAACGCACAGTAACACGACCGTGAACACAGGACGCAGTAACAACACCGTGACAACAGGACGCACAATAACACGACCGTGAACACAGAGTAACACCACCGTGACCACAGAGTAATACCACCGTGACCACAGAATAACACCAGTTACCACAGGATGCAGAGTAACACCACCGTGACCACAGGACGCAGAGGAACACCACCGTGACCACAGGACGCAGAGTAACACCACTGTGACCACAGAGTAACACCACCGTGACCACAGAGTAACACCACCGTGACCACAGGACGCAGAGTAATACCACCGTGACCACAGGACGCAGTAAAATCACCGTGACCACAGGACGCAGAGTAAAACAACTGTGACAACAGGACGCAAAGTAACACCACCATGACCACAGGACGCAGAGTAACACCACCATGACCACAGGACGCACAGTAACACCACCGTGACCACAGGACGCACAGTAACACCACCGTTAACACAGAGTAACACCACCGTGACCACAGGACGCAGTAACACCATCGTGACCACAGGATGCACAGTAACACCACCGTGACCACAGAACGCACAGTAACACGACCGTGAACACAGAGTAACACCACCGTGACCACAGAGTAATACCACCGTGACCACAGAATAACACCAGTTACCACAGGATGCAGAGTAACACCACCGTGACCACAGGACGCAGAGTAACACCACCATAACCACAGGACGCAGAGTAACACCACCGTGACCACAGGATGCAGAGTAACACCACCGTGACCACAGAGTAACACCACCGAGACCACAGGACGCAGTAACACCACTGTGACCACAGGACGCAGAGTAACACCACCGTGACCACAGGACGCACAGTAACACCACCGTGACCACAGGACGCAGAGTAACACCACCGTGACCACAGGACGCAGAGTAACACCACAGTGACCACAGGACGCAGAGTAACACCACCGTGACCACATTAAGCAGAGTAACACCACAGTGACCTCAGGACGCAGAGTAACTCCACCGTGACCACCGGACGCAGAGTAACACCACCGTGACCACAGGACGCAGAGTAACACCACCGTGACTACAGGACGCACAGTAACACCACCGTGACCACAGAGTAACACCCCTGTGTCCACAGGACGCAGAGAAACACCACCGTGACCACAGGACGCACAGTAACACCACCGTGACCACAGAGTAACACCACCGTGACTACAGGACGCACAGTAACACCACCGTGACCACAGGACGCAGTAACACCACAGTGACCACAAGAGGCCCAGTAACACGACCGTGAACACAGAGTAACACCACATTGGCCACAGAGTAACACCACCGTAACCACAGAGTAACACCACCGTGACCACTGAGTAACACCACCGTGACCACAAAATAACACCAGTGACCACAGGACGCAGAGTAACACCACCGTGACCACAGGACGCAGAGTAACACAACCGTGACATCAGAGTAACACCACTGTGACCACAGGACGCAGAGTAACACCACCGTTACCACAGGATGCAGAGTAACACCACCGTGACCACAGAGTAACACCACCGTGACCACAGGACGCAGTAACACCACCGTGACCACAGGACGCAGAGTAACACCACCGTGACCACAGGACGCAGTAAAACCTCCGTGACCACTGGACGCAGAGTAACACCACCGTGACCACAGGACGCACAGTAACACCACCGTGAACATTGAGTAACACCACCGTGACCACAGGACGCAGAGTAAAACCACCGTGACCACAGGACGCAGAGTAACACCACCGTGACCACATCACGCAGAGTAACACCACCGTGACCACAGGACGCAGAGTAACACCACCATGACCACAGGACGCAGAGTAACACCACCGTGACCACATCACGCAGAGTAACACCACTGTGACCACAGGACGCACAATAACACCACCGTGAACACAGAGTAACACCACCGTGACCACAGGACGCAGAGTAAAACCACCGTGACCACAGGACGCAGAGTAACACCACCGTGACCACAGGACGCAGAGTAAAACCACCGTGACCACAGGACGCAGAGTAACACCGCCTTGACCACAGGACGCAGAGTAACACCACCGTGACCACAGGACGCAGAGTAACTCCACCGTGACCACAGGACGCAGTAAAACCACCGTGACCACAGGACGCAGAGTAACACCGCCGTGACCACAGGACGCAGAGTAACACCACCGTGACCACAGGACGCAGAGTAACACCGCCGTGACCACAGGACGCAGAGTAACACCACTGTGACCATAGAGTAACACCAGTTTGACTACAGGACGCACAGTAACACGACCGTGAACACAGGACGCAGTAACACCACCGTGACAACAGGACGCACAGTAACACGACCGTGAACACAGAGTAACACCACCGTGAACACAGAGTAACACCACCGTGACCACAGAGTAACACCACCGTGACCACAGGACGCAGAGGAACACCACCATGACCACAGGACGCAGAGTAACACCACTGTGACCACAGAGTAACACCACCGTGACCACAGAGTAACACCACCGTGACCACAGGACGCAGAGTAACACCACCGTGACCACAGGACGCAGTAAAACCACCGTGACCACAGGACGCAGAGTAACACCGCCGTGACCACAGGACGCAGAGTAACACCACCGTGACCACAGGACGCAGAGTAACACCGCCGTGACCACAGGACGCAGAGTAACACCACCGTGACCACAGGACGCAGAGTAACACCGCCGTGACCACAGGACGCAGAGTAACACCACTGTGACCACAGGACGCAGAGTAACACCACCGTGACCACAGGACGCAGAGTAACACCACCGTGACCACAGGACGCAGAGTAACTCCACCGTGACCACAGGACGCAGTAAAACCACCGTGACCACAGGACGCAGAGTAACACCGCCGTGACCACAGGACGCAGAGTAACACCACCGTGACCACACGACGCAGAGTAACACCGCCGTGACCACAGGACGCAGAGTAACACCACCGTGACCACAGGACGCAGAGTAACACCGCCGTGACCACAGGACGCAGAGTAACACCACTGTGACCACCGGACGCAGAGTAACACCACCGTGACCACAGGACACAGAGTAACACCACCGTGACTACAGGACGCACACTAACACTACCATGACCACAGAGTAACACCCCTGTGCCCACAGGAGGCACAGTAACACCACTGTGACCATAGAGTAACACCAGTGTGACTACAGGACGCACAGTAACACGACCGTGAACACAGGACGCAGTAACACCACCGTGACAACAGGACGCACAGTAACACGACCGTGAACACAGAGTAACACCACCGTGAACACAGAGTAACACCACCGTGACCACAGGACGCAGAGGAACACCACCGTGACCACAGGACGCAGAGTAACACCACTGTGACCACAGAGTAACACCACCGTGACCACAGAGTAACACCACCGTGTCCACAGGACGCAGAGTAACACCACCGTGACCACAGGACGCAGAGTAACACCACCGTGACCACAGGACGCAGAGTAACACCACCGTGACCACAGGACGCAGTAAAACCACCGTGACCACAGGACGCAGAGTAACACCGCCGTGACCACAGGACGCAGAGTAACACCACCGTGACCACAGGACGCAGAGTAACACCGCCGTGACCACAGGACGCAGAGTAACACCACCGTGACCACAGGACGCAGAGTAACACCGCCGTGACCACAGGACGCAGAGTAACACCACTGTGACCACAGGACGCAGAGTACCACCGCCGTGACCACAGGACGCAGAGTAACACCACCGTGACCACAGGACGCAGAGTAAAACCTCCGTGACCACTGGACGCAGAGTAACACCACCGTGACCACAGGACGCACAGTAACACCACCGACAACATAGAGTAACACCACCGTGACCACAGGACGCAGAGTAACACCACCGTGACCACATCACGCAGAGTAACACCACCGTGAACACAGAGTAACACCACCGAGACCACAGGACGCAGTAACACCACCGTGACCCCAGGACGCAGAATAACACCACCGTGACCACAGGACGCAGAGTAACACCACCGTGACCACAGGACGCAGAGTAACACCACCGTGACCACAGGACGCAGAGTAACACCACCGTGACAACAGGACGCAGAGTAACACCTCCGTGACCACCGGACGCAGAGTAACACCACCGTGACCACAGGACGCAGAGTAACTCCACCGTGACCACAGGACGCAGAGTAACACCACCGTGACCACAGGACGCAGAGTAACACCACCGTGACTACAGGACGCACAGTAACACTACCGTGACCACAGAGTAACACCCCTGTGCCCACAGGACGCAGAGTAACACCACCGTGAACACAGGAGGCACAGTAACACCACTGTGACCATAGAGTAACACCAGTGTGACTACAGAACGCACAGTAACACGACCGTGAACACAGGACGCAGTAACACCACCGTGACAACAGGACGCACAATAACACGACCGTGAACACAGAGTAACACCACCGTGACCACAGAGTAATACCACCGTGACCAAAGAATAACACCAGTTACCACAGGATGCAGAGTAACACCACCGTGACCTCAGGACGCAGAGGAACACCACCGTGACCACAGGACGCAGAGTAACACCACTGTGACCACAGAGTAACACCACCGTGACCACAGAGTAACACCACCGTGACCACAGGACGCAGAGTAATACCACCGTGACCACAGGACGCAGTAAAACCACCGTGACCACAGGACGCAGAGTAAAACCACTGTGACAACAGGACGCAAAGTAACACCACCATGACCACAGGACGCAGAGTAACACCACCATGACCACAGGACGCACAGTAACACCACCGTGACCACAGGACGCACAGTAACACCACCGTTAACACAGAGTAACACCACCGTGACCACAGGACGCAGTAACACCATCGTGACCACAGGACGCACAGTAACACCACCGTGACCACAGAACGCACAGTAACACCACAGTGAACACAGAGTAACACCACTGTGACCACAGGACGCACAGTAACACCACCGTGACCACAGGACGCAGAGTAACACCACCGTGACCACAGGACGCAGAGTAACACCACAGTGACCACAGGACGCAGAGTAACACCACCGTGACCACATTAAGCAGAGTAACACCACAGTGACCTCAGGACGCAGAGTAACTCCACCGTGACCACCGGACGCAGAGTAACACCACCGTGACCACAGGACGCAGAGTAACACCACCGTGACGACAGGACGCACAGTAACACCACCGTGACCACAGAGTAACACCCCTGTGCCCACAGGACGCAGAGAAACACCACCGTGACCACAGGACGCACAGTAACACCACCGTGACCACAGAGTAACACCACCGTGACTACAGGACGCACAGTAACACCACCGTGACCACAGGACGCAGTAACACCACAGTGACCACAAGAGGCCCAGTAACACGACCGTGAACACAGAGTAACACCACATTGGCCACAGAGTAACACCACCGTAACCACAGAGTAACACCACCGTGACCACTGAGTAACACCACCGTGACCACAAAATAACACCAGTGACCACAGGACGCAGAGTAACACCACCGTGACCACAGGACGCAGAGTAACACCACTGTTACCACAGAGTAACACCACCTTGACCACAGAGTAACACCACCGTGACCACAGGACGCAGAGTAACACCACCGTGACCACAGGACGCAGAGTAACACCACCGTGACCACAGGACGCAGAGTAACACCACCGTGACCACAGGACGCAGAGTAACACAACCGTGACCACAGAGTAACACCACCGTGACCACAGGACGCAGAGTAACACCACCGTTACCACAGGATGCAGAGTAACACCACCGTGACCACAGAGTAACACCACCGTGACCACAGGACGCAGTAACACCACCGTGACCACAGGACGCTGAGTAACACCACCGTGACCACAGGACGCAGAGTAACACCACCGTGACCACAGGACGCAGAGTAAGACCACAGAGCCCACATCACGCAGAGTAACACCACCGTGACCACAGGACGCACAGTAACACCACCGTGAACACAGAGTAACACCACTGTGACCACAGAGTAACACCACCGTGACCACAGAGTAACACCACCGTGACCACAGGACGCACAGAAACACCACCGTGACCACAGGACGCAGAGTAACACCACCGTGACCACAGGACGCAGAGTAACACCACCGTGACCACAGGACGCAGTAACACCACCGTGACCACAGGACGCACAGTAACACCACCGTGACCACAGGAGGCACAGTAACACCTCCGTGACCATAGAGTAACATCACTGTGAAAACAGGACGCTCAGTAACACCACCGTGAACACAGGACGCAGTAACACCACCGTGACCAAAGGACGCACAGTAACACCACCGTGACTACAGGACGCAGAGCAACACCACCGTGACCACAGGACGCAGAGTAACACCACCGTGACCACAGAGTAACACCACCGTGACCACAGAGTAACACCACCGTGACCACAGGATGCAGAGAAACACCACCGTGACCACATGACGCAGAGTAACACCACCGTGACCACAGGACGCACAGTAACAACACCGTGACCACAGGACGCAGAGTAACACCACCGTGACCACAGGACGCACAGTAACACCACCGTGACCACAGGACGCAGAGTAACACCACCGTGACCACAGGACGCAGTAAAACCTCCGTGACCACTGGACGCAGAGTAACACCACCGTGACCACAGGACGCACAGTAACACCACCGTGAACATAGAGTAACACCACCGTGACCACAGGACGCAGATTAACACCACCATAACCACAGGACGCAGAGTAACACCACCATGACCACAGGACGCAGAGTAACACCACCGTGACCACAGGACGCACAATAACACCACCGTGAACACAGAGTAACACCACCGTGACCACAGGACGCAGAGTAAAACCACCGTGACCACAGGACGCAGAGTAACACCACCGTGACCACAGGACGCAGAGTAAAACCACCGTGACCACAGGACGCAGAGTAACACCGCCTTGACCACAGGACGCAGAGTAACACCACCGTGACCACAGGACGCAGAGTAACTCCACCGTGACCACAGGACGCAGTAAAACCACCGTGACCACAGGACGCAGAGTAACACCGCCGTGACCACAGGACGCAGAGTAACACCACCGTGACCACAGGAC
Source organism: Procambarus clarkii (assembly GCF_040958095.1). Classification (NCBI taxonomy): domain Eukaryota; kingdom Metazoa; phylum Arthropoda; class Malacostraca; order Decapoda; family Cambaridae; genus Procambarus; species Procambarus clarkii. Next base: position 12,562,696 of record NC_091181.1, on the reverse strand, counting down.
GCAGAGTAACACAGCCGTGACCACAGGACGCAGAGTAACACCACTGTGACCATAGAGTAACACCAGTGTGACTACAGGACGCACAGTAACACGACCGTGAACACAGGACGCAGTAACACCACCGTGACAACAGGACGCACAGTAACAAGACCGTGAACACAGAGTAACACCACCGTGAACACAGAGTAACACCACCGTGACCACAGAGTAACACCATCGTGACCACAGGACGCAGAGGAACACCACCGTGACCACAGGACGCAGAGTAACACCACTGTGACCACAGAGTAACACCACCGTGACCACAGAGTAACACCACCGTGACCACAGGACGCAGAGTAACACCACCGTGACCACAGGACGCAGTAAAACCACCGTGACCACAGGACGCAGAGTAACACCGCCGTGACCACAGGACGCAGAGTAACACCACCGTGACCACAGGACGCAGAGTAACACCGCCGTGACCACAGGACGCAGAGTAACACCACCGTGACCACAGGACGCAGAGTAACACCGCCGTGACCACAGGACGCAGAGTAACCCCACTGTGACCACAGGACGCAGAGTAACACCACCGTGACCACAGGACGCAGAGTAACACCACCGTGACCACAGGACGCAGAGTAACTCCACCGTGACCACAGGACGCAGTAAAACCACCGTGACCACAGGACGCAGAGTAACACCGCCGTGACCACAGGACGCAGAGTAACACCACCGTGACCACAGGACGCAGAGTAACACCGCCGTGACCACAGGACGCAGAGTAACACCACCGTGACCACAGGACGCAGAGTAACACCGCCGTGACCACAGGACGCAGAGTAACACCACTGTGACCACTGGATGCAGAGTAACACCACCGTGACCACAGGACACAGAGTAACACCACCGTGACTACAGGACGCACAGTAACACTGCCATGACCACAGAGTAACACCCCTGTGCCCACAGGAGGCACAGTAACACCACTGTGACCATAGAGTAACACCAGTGTGACTACAGGACGCACAGTAACACGACCGTGAACACAGGACGCAGTAACACCACCGTGACAACAGGACGCACAGTAACTCGACCGTGAACACAGAGTAACACCACCGTGAACACAGAGTAACACCACCGTGACCACAGGACGCAGAGGAACACCACCGTGACCACAGGACGCAGAGTAACACCACTGTGACCACAGAGTAACACCACCGTGACCACAGAGTAACACCACCGTGACCACAGGACGCAGAGTAACACCACCGTGACCACAGGACGCAGAGTAACACCACCGTGACCACAGGACGCAGAGTAACACCACCGTGACCACAGGACGCAGTAAAACCGCCGTGACCACAGGACGCAGAGTAACACCGCCATGACCACAGGACGCAGAGTAACACCACCGTGACCACAGGACGCAGAGTAACACCGCCGTGACCACAGGACGCAGAGTAACACCACCGTGACCACAGGACGCAGAGTAACACCGCCGTGACCACAGGACGCAGAGTAACACCACGGTGACCACAGGACGCAGAGTAACACCGCCGTGACCACAGGACGCAGAGTAACACCACCGTGACCACAGGACGCAGAGTAACACCGCCGTGACCACAGGACGCAGAGTAACACCACCGTGACCACAGGACGCAGAGTAACACCGCCGTGACCACAGGACGCAGAGTAACACCACCGTGACCACAGGACGCAGAGTAACACCGCCGTGACCACAGGACGCAGAGTAACACCACCGTGACCACAGGACGCAGAGTAACACCGCCGTGACCACAGGACGCAGAGTAACACCACCGTGACCACAGGACGCAGAGTAACACCACCGTGACCACAGGACGCAGAGTAACACCACCGTGACCACAGGACGCAGAGTAACACCGCCGTGACCACAGGACGCAGAGTAACACCACCGTGACAACAGGACGCAGAGTAACACCACCGTGACCACAGGACGCAGTAACACCACAGTGACCACAAGAGGCCCAGTAACACGACCGTGAACACAGAGTAACACCACATTGGCCACAGAGTAACACCACCGTAACCACAGAGTAACACCACCGTGACCACTGAGTAACACCACCGTGACCACAAAATAACACCAGTGACCACAGGACGCAGAGTAACACCACCGTGACCATAGGAAGCAGAGTAACACCACTGTGACCACAGAGTAACACCACCTTGACCACAGAGTAACACCACCGTGACCACAGGACGCAGAGTAACACCACCGTGACCACAGGACGCAGAGTAACACCACCGTGACCACAGGACGCAGAGTAACACCACCGTGACCACAGGACGCAGAGTAACACAACCGTGACCACAGAGAAACACCACCGTGACCACAGGACGCAGAGTAACACCACCGTTACCACAGGATGCAGAGTAACACCACCGTGACCACAGAGTAACACCACCGTGACCACAGGACGCAGTAACACCACCGTGACCACAGGACGCAGAGTAACACCACCGTGACCACAGGACGCAGAGTAACACCACCGTGACCACAGGACGCAGAGTAAGACCACAGTGCCCACATCACGCAGAGTAACACCACCATGACCACAGGACGCACAGTAACACCACCGTGAACACAGAATAACACCACTGTGACCACAGAGTAACACCACCGTGACCACAGAGTAACACCACCGTGACCACAGGACGCACAGAAACACCACCGTGACCACAGGACGCAGAGTAACACCACCGTGACCACAGGACGCAGATTAACACCACCGTGACCACAGGACGCAGTAACACCACCGTGACCACAGGACGCACAGTAACACCACCGTGACCACAGGAGGCACAGTAACACCTCCGTGACCATAGAGTAACATCACTGTGAAAACAGGACGCACAGTAACACCACCGTGAACACAGGACGCAGTAACACCACCGTGACCACAGGACGCACAGTAACACCACCGTTAACACAGAGTAACACCACCGTGACCACAGGACGCAGTAACACCATCGTGACCACAGGACGCACAGTAACACCACCGTGACCACAGAACGCACAGTAACACCACAGTGAACACAGAGTAACACCACAGTGACCACAGGACGCAGAGTAACACCACCGTGACCACATTAAGCAGAGTAACACCACAGTGACCTCAGGACGCAGAGTAACTCCACCGTGACCACCGGACGCAGAGTAACACCACCGTGACCACAGGACGCAGAGTAACACCACCGTGACGACAGGACGCACAGTAACACCACCGTGACCACAGAGTAACACCCCTGTGCCCACAGGACGCAGAGAAACACCACCGTGACCACAGGACGCACAGTAACACCACCGTGACCACAGAGTAACACCACCGTGACTACAGGACGCACAGTAACACCACCGTGACCACAGGACGCAGTAACACCACAGTGACCACAAGAGGCCCAGTAACACGACCGTGAACACAGAGTAACACCACATTGGCCACAGAGTAACACCACCGTAACCACAGAGTAACACCACCGTGACCACTGAGTAACACCACCGTGACCACAAAATAACACCAGTGACCACAGGACGCAGAGTAACACCACCGTGACCACAGGACGCAGAGTAACACCACTGTTACCACAGAGTAACACCACCTTGACCACAGAGTAACACCACCGTGACCACAGGACGCAGAGTAACACCACCGTGACCACAGGACGCAGAGTAACACCACCGTGACCACAGGACGCAGAGTAACACAACCGTGACCACAGAGTAACACCACCGTGACCACAGGACGCAGAGTAACACCACCGTTACCACAGGATGCAGAGTAACACCACCGTGACCACAGAGTAACACCACCGTGACCACAGGACGCAGTAACACCACCGTGACCACAGGACGCTGAGTAACACCACCGTGACCACAGGACGCAGAGTAACACCACCGTGACCACAGGACGCAGAGTAAGACCACAGAGCCCACATCACGCAGAGTAACACCACCGTGACCACAGGACGCACAGTAACACCACCGTGAACACAGAGTAACACCACTGTGACCACAGAGTAACACCACCGTGACCACAGAGTAACACCACCGTGACCACAGGACGCACAGAAACACCACCGTGACCACAGGACGCAGAGTAACACCACCGTGACCACAGGACGCAGAGTAACACCACCGTGACCACAGGACGCAGTAACACCACCGTGACCACAGGACGCACAGTAACACCACCGTGACCACAGGAGGCACAGTAACACCTCCGTGACCATAGAGTAACATCACTGTGAAAACAGGACGCTCAGTAACACCACCGTGAACACAGGACGCAGTAACACCACCGTGACCAAAGGACGCACAGTAACACCACCGTGACTACAGGACGCAGAGCAACACCACCGTGACCCCAGGACGCAGAGCAACACCACCGTGACCACAGGACGCAGAGTAACACCACCGTGACCACAGAGTAACACCACCGTGACCACAGAGTAACACCACCGTGACCACAGGATGCAGAGAAACACCACCGTGACCACATGACGCAGAGTAACACCACCGTGACCACAGGACGCACAGTAACAACACCGTGACCACAGGACGCAGAGTAACACCACCGTGACCACAGGACGCACAGTAACACCACCGTGACCACAGGACGCAGAGTAACACCACCGTGACCACAGGACGCAGTAAAACCTCCGTGACCACTGGACGCAGAGTAACACCACCGTGACCACAGGACGCACAGTAACACCACCGTGAACATAGAGTAACACCACCGTGACCACAGGACGCAGATTAACACCACCATAACCACAGGACGCAGAGTAACACCACCATGACCACAGGACGCAGAGTAACACCACCGTGACCACAGGACGCACAATAACACCACCGTGAACACAGAGTAACACCACCGTGACCACAGGACGCAGAGTAAAACCACCGTGACCACAGGACGCAGAGTAACACCACCGTGACCACAGGACGCAGAGTAAAACCACCGTGACCACAGGACGCAGAGTAACACCGCCTTGACCACAGGACGCAGAGTAACACCACCGTGACCACAGGACGCAGAGTAACACCACCGTGACCACAGGACGCAGAGTAACTCCACCGTGACCACAGGACGCAGTAAAACCACCGTGACCACAGGACGCAGAGTAACACCGCCGTGACCACAGGACGCAGAGTAACACCACCGTGACCACAGGACGCAGAGTAACACAGCCGTGACCACAGGACGCAGAGTAACACCACTGTGACCATAGAGTAACACCAGTGTGACTACAGGACGCACAGTAACACGACCGTGAACACAGGACGCAGTAACACCACCGTGACAACAGGACGCACAGTAACAAGACCGTGAACACAGAGTAACACCACCGTGAACACAGAGTAACACCACCGTGACCACAGAGTAACACCATCGTGACCACAGGACGCAGAGGAACACCACCGTGACCACAGGACGCAGAGTAACACCACTGTGACCACAGAGTAACACCACCGTGACCACAGAGTAACACCACCGTGACCACAGGACGCAGAGTAACACCACCGTGACCACAGGACGCAGTAAAACCACCGTGACCACAGGACGCAGAGTAACACCGCCGTGACCACAGGACGCAGAGTAACACCACCGTGACCACAGGACGCAGAGTAACACCGCCGTGACCACAGGACGCAGAGTAACACCACCGTGACCACAGGACGCAGAGTAACACCGCCGTGACCACAGGACGCAGAGTAACCCCACTGTGACCACAGGACGCAGAGTAACACCACCGTGACCACAGGACGCAGAGTAACACCACCGTGACCACAGGACGCAGAGTAACTCCACCGTGACCACAGGACGCAGTAAAACCACCGTGACCACAGGACGCAGAGTAACACCGCCGTGACCACAGGACGCAGAGTAACACCACCGTGACCACAGGACGCAGAGTAACACCGCCGTGACCACAGGACGCAGAGTAACACCACCGTGACCACAGGACGCAGAGTAACACCGCCGTGACCACAGGACGCAGAGTAACACCACTGTGACCACTGGATGCAGAGTAACACCACCGTGACCACAGGACACAGAGTAACACCACCGTGACTACAGGACGCACAGTAACACTGCCATGACCACAGAGTAACACCCCTGTGCCCACAGGAGGCACAGTAACACCACTGTGACCATAGAGTAACACCAGTGTGACTACAGGACGCACAGTAACACGACCGTGAACACAGGACGCAGTAACACCACCGTGACAACAGGACGCACAGTAACTCGACCGTGAACACAGAGTAACACCACCGTGAACACAGAGTAACACCACCGTGACCACAGGACGCAGAGGAACACCACCGTGACCACAGGACGCAGAGTAACACCACTGTGACCACAGAGTAACACCACCGTGACCACAGAGTAACACCACCGTGACCACAGGACGCAGAGTAACACCACCGTGACCACAGGACGCAGAGTAACACCACCGTGACCACAGGACGCAGAGTAACACCACCGTGACCACAGGACGCAGTAAAACCGCCGTGACCACAGGACGCAGAGTAACACCGCCATGACCACAGGACGCAGAGTAACACCACCGTGACCACAGGACGCAGAGTAACACCGCCGTGACCACAGGACGCAGAGTAACACCACCGTGACCACAGGACGCAGAGTAACACCGCCGTGACCACAGGACGCAGAGTAACACCACGGTGACCACAGGACGCAGAGTAACACCGCCGTGACCACAGGACGCAGAGTAACACCACCGTGACCACAGGACGCAGAGTAACACCGCCGTGACCACAGGACGCAGAGTAACACCACCGTGACCACAGGACGCAGAGTAACACCGCCGTGACCACAGGACGCAGAGTAACACCACCGTGACCACAGGACGCAGAGTAACACCGCCGTGACCACAGGACGCAGAGTAACACCACCGTGACCACAGGACGCAGAGTAACACCGCCGTGACCACAGGACGCAGAGTAACACCACCGTGACCACAGGACGCAGAGTAACACCACCGTGACCACAGGACGCAGAGTAACACCACCGTGACCACAGGACGCAGAGTAACACCGCCGTGACCACAGGACGCAGAGTAACACCACCGTGACAACAGGACGCAGAGTAACACCACCGTGACCACAGGACGCAGTAACACCACAGTGACCACAAGAGGCCCAGTAACACGACCGTGAACACAGAGTAACACCACATTGGCCACAGAGTAACACCACCGTAACCACAGAGTAACACCACCGTGACCACTGAGTAACACCACCGTGACCACAAAATAACACCAGTGACCACAGGACGCAGAGTAACACCACCGTGACCATAGGAAGCAGAGTAACACCACTGTGACCACAGAGTAACACCACCTTGACCACAGAGTAACACCACCGTGACCACAGGACGCAGAGTAACACCACCGTGACCACAGGACGCAGAGTAACACCACCGTGACCACAGGACGCAGAGTAACACCACCGTGACCACAGGACGCAGAGTAACACAACCGTGACCACAGAGAAACACCACCGTGACCACAGGACGCAGAGTAACACCACCGTTACCACAGGATGCAGAGTAACACCACCGTGACCACAGAGTAACACCACCGTGACCACAGGACGCAGTAACACCACCGTGACCACAGGACGCAGAGTAACACCACCGTGACCACAGGACGCAGAGTAACACCACCGTGACCACAGGACGCAGAGTAAGACCACAGTGCCCACATCACGCAGAGTAACACCACCATGACCACAGGACGCACAGTAACACCACCGTGAACACAGAATAACACCACTGTGACCACAGAGTAACACCACCGTGACCACAGAGTAACACCACCGTGACCACAGGACGCACAGAAACACCACCGTGACCACAGGACGCAGAGTAACACCACCGTGACCACAGGACGCAGATTAACACCACCGTGACCACAGGACGCAGTAACACCACCGTGACCACAGGACGCACAGTAACACCACCGTGACCACAGGAGGCACAGTAACACCTCCGTGACCATAGAGTAACATCACTGTGAAAACAGGACGCACAGTAACACCACCGTGAACACAGGACGCAGTAACACCACCGTGACCAAAGGACGCACAGTAACACCACCGTGACTACAGGACGCAGAGCAACACCACCGTGACCCCAGGACGCAGAGCAACACCACCGTGACCACAGGACGCAGAGTAACACCACCGTGACCACAGAGTAACACCACCGTGACCACAGAGTAACACCACCGTGACCACAGGACGCAGAGAAACACCACCGTGACCACATGACGCAGAGTAACACCACCGTGACCACGGGACGCACAGTAACAACACCGTGACCACAGGAGGCACAGTAACACCACCGTGACCACAGGACGCAGAATAACACCACCGTGACCACAGGACGCACAGTAACAACACCGTGACCACAGGACGCAGAGTAACACCACCGTGACCACAGGACGCAGAGTAACACCACCGTGACCACAGAGTAACACCACCGTGACCACAGAGTAACACCACCGTGACCACAGGACGCAGAGAAACACCACCGTGACCACATGACGCAGAGTAACACCACCGTGACCACAGGACGCAGTAAAACCTCCGTGACCACTGGACGCAGAGTAACACCACCGTGACCACAGGACGCACAGTAACACCACCGTGAACATAGAGTAACACCACCGTGACCACAGGACGCAGATTAACACCACCATAACCACAGGACGCAGAGTAACACCACCATGACCACAGGACGCAGAGTAACACCACCGTGACCACAGGACGCAGTAAAACCACCGTGACCACAGGACGCAGAGTAACACCGCCATGACCACAGGACGCAGAGTAACACCACCGTGACCACAGGACGCAGAGTAACACCGCCGTGACCACAGGCCGCAGAGTAACACCACCGTGACCACAGGACGCAGAGTAACACCGCCGTTACCACAGGACGCAGAGTAACACCACTGTGACCACAGGACGCAGAGTACCACCGCCGTGACCACAGGACGCAGAGTAACACCACCGTGACCACAGGACGCAGAGTAACACCGCCGTGACCACAGGACGCAGAGTAACACCACCGTGACCACAGGACGCAGAGTAACACCGCCGTGACCACAGGACGCAGAGTAACACCACCGTGACCACAGGACGCAGAGTAACACCGCCGTGACCACAGGACGCAGAGTAACACCACCGTGACCACAGGACGCAGAGTAACACCGCCGTGACCACAGGACGCAGAGTAACATCACCGTGACCACAGGACGCAGAGTAACACCACCGTGACCACAGGACGCAGAGTAACACCACCGTGACCACAGGACGCAGAGTAACACCGCCGTGACCACAGGACGCAGAGTAACACCACCGTGACAACAGGACGCAGAGTAACACCACCGTGACCACAGGACGCAGAGTAACACCACCGTGATATATATTTATATTTAAAAAAAAATTATTATGGAATTATTCAATTTTCCATTACAATATAATTTTGTTATTAATATGAGGTATAAGTAACATAAATTTTATCAAACATCACCGGACCGCCGCTGACTGTTAAACAGTCTAAGGAAACTACTCCAAGCTTGTACTAAAGAGGCACCCTTCTTGAGCCCGGATGGACAAATGTATAAGCAAGTAGATGGGGTCGCCATGGGTTCTCCCCTAGGTGTCCTGTTTGCGAATTTCTACATGGGTACCATCGATCAAAAGGTCTTAGTCGACAAGAACTTGAAACCGGCAATATACTGCAGGTATGTTGACGACATTTTTACACAGGTACCTGATGTCAGACATCTGCAGGAGCTGAAGGAGGCATTTAAGCGGAATTCTGTGTTGCGTTTCACTTAACGAGATGGAGAAGGATGGGAAGCTGCCCTTTCTAGATGTAACAGTCATGGAAAGGAGCTGAGGTTTCCACAGTGCACTCTACACTAAGGAAACAAACATAGGAATGTGCCTCAATGCCAACAGTGACTGCCCAGACAGGTACAAGAGGAGTGTCATTAACGCTTATGTCGACCGTGCTCTCAGCCACAGCTCAGGATGGAAGCAAGTCGATGAAGAACTCTGTAGGGTAAGGCACGTCCTGGTCAACAACTGAGGTTGTTGACCAACTGGTCTCTTCAGAGGTTGCATGGCATTTCACTTTCCTTCTTATGATGTCTTCCACGACACCATTGGAGAAGCCGTTGTTGACTAGGACCTGCCTAACCCTTGAAACGTCATGCAACCTCTGAAGAGACAACTAACACAACACCTATACCCCCTATTAGACTATTTTACATGAACTTCTTTTCCATAGCCCATAAAACGGAGGAAAGGGTCCTGAAAGATATTGTTGGTAGAAACTTTATCCCTACAGACAAAAATCAGAAGATACAACTGACAATTTACTATAAAACCAAAAAAAACGGCCAGCCTACTCATGAGAAACTGTCCAGACACAAAGCAGAATGCTTTAAAAGAGACCAACGTCGTCTATGCCTTCAAATGCCCTCTTGGGGACTGTAAGCCTCAAAAAACTCAGTATATAGGCAAGACAACAACATCTCTTTCCAGGCGTTTAACGATGCATAAGCAACAGGGCTCCATTAAGGAACATATAGTCTCTTCCCACAACCAAACCATCGCCAGAGAAATCTTAGCAAACAACACAGAAATCATCGATAGATACAGCGATAGCCGGCGGCTTGACATCTGCGAGGCACTACACATCAATAAGTCAACACCAGCAATCAACAGCCAATTAATGCACATTTATATTCTTCCCACTTCAAGACTCCGCTCCAATATAGAAGCATCAAGAAATATGGGCCAATAAAAATAGGCCTTCTGCAGTTACCTACCTTTAATACACATTGTTTCGTGTCCTGTCTTGTGTTAAAAGTTTATTTTCTCCTCATCCAAAACTATTGTAACATGTCACCTCACCCCAATTGTAGGTATAAAAACTCGAAGATGTTTAAGCTCTATTCAGTTAAAATTGTGTGTGTTTGTGTAAACTAAAGTCTTTGAAAATGTAATAAGTTTTACGAAACGCGCTCAAGTGTCGCGTCGCACTAGAAATAAAAATGAATTTTGGAGAATTTATTTTTGAATTACCATCAACAGTGAAAAGAAACGTAAGAAAGATCCAGATAATTCGTGTTAGAATTATTAATCTTACTTTTTCGGTCATATTTAATAATATATTTCTACAGGAAAGACTGCTACCAAAATATACTAATATATATATATATATATACATATATATATATATATATATATATATATATATATATATATATATATATATATATATATATATATATATATATATAAATTTGTGAGGGTACCACCTCTGGTGCCAATGTGGGGACCCATAGCCTCGGAGAAGAAAATAAAAAGTATTCAGAGGAGACCTTGTGGTCTCTCACTGAACACTAATATTATCTTCTCCTACCACCCCCATTCTTTTGTATGTACACATATATATTTGCTTTATTTGAACCTTGTTACAGAAAAGGAGTTACATATAGGTTACAAAGATGGTTATCATAGGTTGTCGAGTTCCTCCAGCTCCTCAGATGGCGGGCAGGAACCCTGGATGCAGTGCGCATTTCCCCTCTGTATCGCCACGCTGAGGCGCTGGAAAAGAAAGCTGGCAGCTCTAGGGTCCCTTGTTGTTTCAATGAGCCTAGAATCCAGTTCCTTCAAAAACTGGTAGCACTTTTACCCCAGGCGCCGAGTGTCTCAGAAGCAATGGGGACAAAATTGTAGTGGTGATCCAGTTCTCTATACTTACGGGATTTGGCTGCTTCCCTGTGGGTGGCAGCGCCACCTGGTTGTGCAACACTGAGGTTAATGTAGGTGTTAGCCAGGGTTGATATGCACGTGTAGTCCCATACCAACTGCTTGCCATTCTTCCAGGGGTTCACTGTGATACCATCCGGGCGACCAATAAGAGCATCAGAGTTACGGGGCTTTAGGTAACGGGGCTCTCTTTCATCTGGGCATCCAGCTGTGGTGAGGCTCCTCTTGATGATGTCGTTAACTTCACTGTGCCTCGAGTGCCACGCCCCTGTGCTTTGGCAGAGTAGGCCATGGTGGCCGTACCTGTCAGCCACCACCTCGCCGCAAATACACCTATATCTGGTGTGGATTGGGGCAGCAAGGCGGAGTGCCACAGCAATTCGGAGGGCGTGTGGAGTGAGACGCATGCCACTTGCCGACATTGGGGTTGCTAACAGGAAATCCCCTGCATGTGGTGCTGCTACTGCTGTAAGGCGAGCAATGTCGTGTTGTGTTGTTGCAGCACCCAGGCACTCTGCAGCAACTTGGTCTACAATGGGGCCATCCCAGCTGGATTGCTTGTGGGCTTTTGGGGATGGTGGTTGAAGTGATTGAAGTAACCTAACTTTTTCGGCTACCTAACCTAACCTAACCTATAAAGATAGGTTAGGTTAGGTTAGGTAGGGTTGGTTAGGTTCGGTCGAATATCTACTTTAATTTTATCTCCAATAAAAAACAATTGACCTCATACATAATGAAATGGGTAGCTTTATCATTTCATAAGAAAAAAAATAGAGAAAATATATTAATTCAGGAAAACTTGGCTTATTAGGCAATTCGGGCCTTGCATAGTAGGCTGAGAAGTGAGTTCTGGCTACTAGGTACGACATATATATATATATATATATATATATATATATATATATATATATATATATATATATATATATATATATATATATGTGTGTGTGTGTGTGTGTGTGTCGTACCTAGTAGCCAGAACACACTTCTCGGCCTACTATGCAATGCCCGATTTGCCTAATAGGCCGAGTGATTCTCTTTATTTTCAATAATTTTTTCCAAATAGTTTATTTGAATTATTATTATAATTATATATTAAGACCATAATTTATTGACTTAGTTGTGTTAGTTTAGGTTAGGTTAAGATAGGTTAGGTTAGGTAAGGTTGGTTAATTGAAACTGAAATTGAAATAAGTTTATTGAGGTAAAATACACACAAAGGGATGAGGTAGCTCAAGCTATTCTCACCCCGTTCAGTACAACGTGTTAATATATACATAGACACACATCACAAACAATAAACATATTACCAAACATTCTGAGAGATAAACATATACATTTCCTTCTTCACAAGTAGTATGATATTAGACGTACACACAAATACTTTTGTGACTTAGGTGTACTGTATAGACAATTTGCAAGAGACATGCAGATAATTCAACAAAATATTACAGTCTTGGTGCAAAATTCTTATATCTCACAAGAATATCATCAACCTTTCCGTTGTGACACATCCAGGCTATTTGTTCAGGAACAGTCCTTATCTCTGTGTTTCTATATACAATAATCAACGGACAATCAAGAACATAATGAGCCAGGGTGTGAGACCTTAACATACCACATAGTTTACCCTTCGTGACATTATCATGAACACCTATCCCATATTCCCATTAATATTTGTACCCAAACCTGAGCCGCATGTACACAGAGTCACTCCAAGCATTTCTCCTTTTACCATAAGTGAAATGGGTGTTTTGACTCACATACATGTAGTGTTACATGGTTTGACTTCTCTCATACATTATCTCTCTCCTCTCCACTCCTGCCTGTGCCTGAATATTTCTGATTTTGCTTCTTATTTGTCTCATTGTGAATTCACATTCAATGTCAACTTGTGGTTTTGATGTGCCACGTTTGGCCAAGTCAACCACCACCTCGTTGAGCACTGTTCCAACATGAGATGGAATCCACATGAATTTCACACTATAACCTTTCAGCTGTATCTCAGTTATTCTTCTCTTACAGTCCTCAACTATAGACATGAAGACTGGGTTTCTACTGTTTAAGGACTCCAGTGCTCCTCGGCTATCGACAAATACAAAAACATTTTTGTCGTCATGACGTACTTCCTCCAAACACGCCAGAATGGCCTGCAGTTCAGCTTGTGTGGATGATATATAATTACTGAGCCGGAGTTCAATTTTCCTGTCCACAGTCCCAAACTCCGTATATTCCCTTATTAGGACACCACACCCTGCCCTGCCATCCACCGACCCGTCGCAATATACATGTAAACTGTTGCCTCTTGGTAACCGAGATATCATGCTTCCATACAAACACCGTAATTGTCCCGGTTCATGATGAATCTTTTTCACCTTGAGTGGTACAATTTCGACGTCTATTTTCTGTACTTTCCAGGGAGCAGACATATTACACTGTCGAGAGGGTTTACAGCAGTCAAGTACGTCGTATTCTCTGAGGTCATGAGCTAATCCTCTCGTGTAGCGTGTCTCCCTCAGTTTCCTGGAAGTGTGTACGTCACTCAAGCAGGTCTGAACGCTCTCAAACAGCTTATCCCCTCCTTTTCTCCGCATGAAACGAATAGATGCTCTAGTATTAATGTCACGGACTCTATCACACACTCTCTGTAAATTTAATTCCATTCTCATTATTTCAATCATTGCATTTCTTTGACATCCAAGAATAATCTTCATAGCCTCGTTCTGTATCAGCTCTATTTTTTTAATTCTGCCTTGGCCTGTGTAAGACAAAACGGGTGCTGCGTAGTCTATCAGGGACCGAACAGTACTTATGTATAACATCCGCAAGATAGGTACCCCAACACCTTTACCAGAAAAAGCCAGTTCTTTCAGAGGATGCAGACGGGCTTTACATAAGGTGCTGATATGATTTATTTCAGCATTTTTACTCTCACATGTGTATCCAACATACATGCCCAGATACTTGTACTTCTGAACACGGCTCAGTTCCACACCATTTAGAGTAAGTGTTATATTTCTTCGTTTCCTATACTCGTATTTGGTTTTATCTGCATTTATAACTAAGCCTAACTTGTGACAGGTTGTACCAAGTATGTTAAGAGCAGTTTGAATTTTGTTCCCAGAAGTGCCTTGTATAAGAATGTCATCAGCATACATGATCGTCGAGACCCCTGGAGGATACAACTCTGATGCTAATCTGTTCATTAATACATTGAATAAGGTGGGACTTAATACTCCCCCTTGTGGGGTACCTAACTGAAACCTCCGTTCCTCAGACATGTATCCCTGGTAATACACCTGACCTTTTCTGCCTTGTAGATAATCCCTTATCCAGTGTAGCAATCTCCCTGTTATTCCCAGATTGGCTAATTCGTATAAGATTACTTCCCCATTGGCTTTATCAAATGCTCCTTGTAGATCAACAAAAACTCTACAATTGTCATCCACATTAGACAAACACTTTAAGAGACAATCCGCAGTAATTTTGCCTTTGATAAAACCAAAGAGATTACTGGACATGTTATCACCTACAAGGTAGAGTAGCCTATTTAACAAAATCCTTTCCATCATTTTACAAAAGCAGGATATTAAGGAGACAGGTCTGTAGCCACCGTTTGACTTAGGGATAGGAATGATGACAGCCTCTTTCCATTTTCTTGGTAACTTTCCCTCTCTATAACTCATATTAAACAAATCAAGTAAGGTACTAGGTTTCATACCGGCTAATTAATTAAGAATGTCATACGTTACTCCATCTTTTCCCGGAGCAGTAGAGCTGCCACTTTTTATAGCATCCAGTAGCTCATCGTGAGTTATCTCAGTGCATGTTATAGACCTTGTATTTAAGACACATAAAGTTACTCCATTTCTAATATTTTCCCATGACTCAATGGTGACTCTCGTGTCTGCAGGTAAGGACTCCATACCAGCAGCACTTGCCCATTTATCTACTAACTCATTAGCAACTTTCCCTGGATCTGAGTGAGCAATGAATTTGGTCTTATAACCCCTGATTTTGTTTACTGCTCTCCATATGTCTTTAAGGTTCTTAGTATTACCAATGGACTGAGCAAAGTCTTGCCAGTATCTGTCCCGCGCCTCCTACCTCACCTGACTGCATTCCCTAGCCACTTCCAACATTGTATTTTTCTCTTCATCCCTCATTCCATTTTTTAATCATTCTTTATGTGGACTCCGTAGCATTCTCTCCCACCCCTTGACTTGCTGATCATTGGAATATTTAAATTTCTTAGGTCCATGCGTCTTGCTTCCCCTTCCCCCGTTATTTTCCCTCTGTACTAATTTTTCTATGTTCTCGACCATATCCTCGTAAAAACTATCAACGCAGAGCGGCGTGTATTGTTGATACCAATCTCCCATATTTTGAATAAAATAATTTTTCTTATCTTTATTAATATTTAGCCTTTTCCTTTGAAAGTGGACTTTTTTTCCCCAGTGGTAATTCAACGTTCAAGGCAAAGTGGTCACTAAGTAGTTCCCGAACAACCCGAGCCTCCCCCATAATCCCCTGAGAGTTTAAAATGCAGGCATAGTCAAGCCGTCCTCCCCTGATGTGAGTTGGTTCATTGTTTCCCAAGAGACAGGTATCTGGATGATCTTGTAGAAACTGTAACCACTTGACCCCATTAGCATTAATACTACCCACTGACCCAAGGCTTGTGTGCCGAGCATTAAGGTCCCCAATGACCAGTGAAGGATTAGTATAAATGCAGTCAGGTAAATAGTTAGCGTCGAAGCAGTTCCTGGATACATACAAATTAACTACAATAAATTCCCCTTCCCTTAATGATAATTTAACACAGACACTCTCTACACCTTGTGTTTTTGACGGCGGTTCTACTAACTCTGCTGGTATGGAGTTCTTAACATAAATCGACGTGCCTCTGATGTTATTTGCGGCGAAGAGGTTAAACTCTTTATAGCCATTTAATTTCAATAATCCTTCATTCCTATCCCCTGTCTCCTGGAGAGCTACAACATCAATATAATTTCCCATCACATAACAATGAACATCTGTAACCCTGTTTCTTAAACCATTAACATTCCATGACAACACTTTCAGTCTAGGGTGATCCATTATTAATCAATTCACTGTCTAAGTCATCCCCAATAAGTTCACTAAATGATAGCCATACCTTGTATAGCATCTCCCACCTCCTCCCAACTTCACCAGTAAAAGCGACATTGCGATTCTCAAGAGATTTTTTCAGCCCTGTGACGTCCATTATTGGCCCAAATGATTCCTTCATTTTATGTGTAATTATAGGGTTCTTCCTTTCACTACGACTATCATCATTCACACACACTTCACTTTCCTTCATTTCATCATTCAATATTTCATTATTGCCCTCAACCACTATATCCTGATTATCCTACACCGTTTTGTGATTTTCCTTGACCTCCTGAACGTTTAATTTCGCCTCGATGGACTCGATTCTCTGCCCAAGATTTCGGAGGAACTCACCAACTTTTCTTAGTTCAGCCCACACCTCCTTGACCATATCATTATGGCCCTCTTTCTGAGCCACAGTAGCCACTTCACTCACCGTTACACTGTCACTGCCGGAGTCCTGAGTGGTGGCGTGGCTGCTTGTTGCTTGAGCCTGCCTAGGTACAGGTGACTCCTTTACCCACGCATTCGTCCGGTTCACTGGCACTGTTTGGGGCAGACTGTTTTGCTGTGCTCCCGGTGTCTGGGCCGGGGAACATCCATACTCGGCCTCTTGCTACACACAGCCGAGCTGGCATTGTGAACACGTCCACAGTTGCAGCATCTGGGAACTATTTTCTCACCCAGATTAAGTCTGTTTCTACACACATTAGAGAGGTGAGACTTTCCGCAGAAACGACATCGTGGATCATGTTGACAGCTCCAGGATTTATGCCCCCATCTGCAGCATTTCAGGCATATTATGGGCTCTTCCACAAACTTTGCTACATGCCTGTAGCCAGCCCCGGTGATGAACACTCTCTCGGGAACTTCACCTCTCACTAGAGCCACAACCTGACTCCTAGCTTCACCTTTAATAAGGTGACGCTTGGCCCACACAAATCGTTGGTCGTCGAGGATGAACTCGGGGTCTAGAATCTGAGGGTATTTGTAGATAATTACCTTCGTCAGCTTCTCGTTCCCCTCAGGTATTTCCATAACAATTCCATCATATCCTTGCTGGGTAAGATACTCCACTGCCTCCATAGAACCTACCGTTAAGTAAGGTCTGTTTACACCTTCCTTCAGCAGGGGCTCGAACTTGCGGTGTTCTCTTCCAAGTGTGACTGTCCACAGCAGCTTCTGATGATAGGCCAGCGTGAATGAGGCAGGGAAGAGAAGCCTCCATCTCCGCTGACCCTCACCTTCCTGACATCGTTCCGTCCGTTTGTCTGCATCAGTCTCGGCGTCGTTCTTCATTCTCTTGTCGTTTCCGTTAAGTGTACTATCACTGTCAACACTACGCCTTGCCTCCTGTCATTTTCGTTTCTTCTGTTGCCTTGTTAGAACTTCTTGATACTCACCCTCCTCGACTGACTGGCTGCTTTCTGAGTCCATGTTAATAGTGCCGTGGGAAGTAGCCAGTTCTTCTGGTGACTGAGTCTCCATCTCAGTACCCAGCATGGGGGGGGGGGGGGGGGGGGGGAAGGCGATTGATACGAGTCAGCCTCCTTATGTGATAGGGACAGATTTATCATTTCATAAGAACAAATATGGAAAAATATATAAATTCAGGGCAAACTTGGCCTATTAGGCAAATCGGGCATTGCATAGTAGGCCAAGTATGACGTTCTGGCTACTA
Organism: Procambarus clarkii; assembly: GCF_040958095.1. Lineage (NCBI taxonomy): Eukaryota > Metazoa > Arthropoda > Malacostraca > Decapoda > Cambaridae > Procambarus > Procambarus clarkii. The sequence goes on along the minus strand of NC_091181.1, from coordinate 12,544,025 downwards.
GGTACAACATATATATATATATATATATATATATATATATATATATATATATATATATATATATATATATATATATATATATATATATATATATATATATATATATGTTGTCCCCAAGTGGGCATTTGAATGCATAGACGACATTGGTCTCTTTTAAAGCGTTCTGCTTTGTGTCTGGAGAGTTTCTCATGAGTAGGTTGGCCGTTTTCTTGGTTTTATAGTAAATCGTCAATTGTATCTTCTGATATATATATATATATATATATATATATATATATATATATATATATATATATATATATATATATATATATATATATATATATATATATATATATATGTCGTACCTAGTAGCCAGAACTCACTTCTCAGCCTACTATGCAAGGCCCGATTTGCCTAATAAGCAAAGTTTTCATGAATTAATGTTTTTTCGTCTACCTAACCTACCTAACCTAACCTAACCTAGCTTTTTTTGGCTACCTAACCTAACCTTACCTATATATATAGGTTAGGTTAGGTTAGGTAGGGTTGGTTAGGTTCGGTCATATATCTACGTTAATTTTAACTCCAATAAAAAAAATTGACCTCATACATAGTGAAAAGGGTAGCTTTATCATTTCATAAGAAAAAAAATATAGTAAATATATTAATTCAGGAAAACTTGGCTTATTAGGCAAATCGGGCCTTGAATAGTAGGCTGAGAAGTGAGTTCTGGCTACTAGGTACGACATATATATATATATATATATATATATATATATATATATATATATATATGTCGTACCTAGTAGCCAGAACGCATTTCTCAGCCTACTATACAAGGCCCGATTTGCCTAATAAGCCAAGTTTTCCTGAATTAATATATTTTCTCTAATTATTTTCTTATGAAATGATAAAGCTACCCATTTCATTATGTATGAGGTCAATTTTTTTTTATTTGAGTTAAAATTAACGAAGATATATGACCGAACCTAACCAACCCTACCTAACCTAACCTAATCTATCTTTATAGGTTAGGTTAGGTTAGGTAGCCGAAAAAGGTAGGTTAGGTTAGGTTAGGTGGGTTAAGTAGCCGAAAAACAATTAATTCATGAAAACTTGGCTTATTAGGCAAATCGGGCCTTGCATAGTAGGCTGAAAAGTGAGTTCTGGCTACTAGGTACGACATATATATATATATATATATATATATATATATATGTCGTATCTAGTAGCCAGAACGCCCTTCTCAGCCTACTATGCAAGGCCCGGTTTGCCTAATAAGCCAAGTTTTCATGAATTGTTTTTCGATTACCTAACCTACCTAACCTAACCTAACCTAACTTTTTCGGCTACCTAACCTAACCTAACCTATAAAGATAGGTTAGGTTACGTTAGGTAGGGTTGGTTAGGTTCGGTCATATATCTACGTTAATTTTAACTCCAATAAAAAAAATTGACCTCATACATAATGAAATGGGTAGCTTTATCATTTCATAAGAAAAAATTAGAGAAAATATATTAATTCAGGAAAACTTGGCTTATTAGGCAAATCGGGCTTTGCATAGTAGGCCGAGAAGTGCGTTCTGGCTATTAGGTACGACATATATATATATATATATATATATATATATATATATATATATATATATGTCGTACCTAGTAGCCAGAACTCACTTCTCAGCCTACTATTCAAGGCCCGATTTGCCTAATAAGCCAAGTTTTCCTGAATTAATATATTTACTATAATTTTTTTCTTATGAAATGATAAAGCAACCCTTTTCTGTATGTATGAGGTCAATTTTTTTTTATTGGAGTTAAAATTAACGTAGATATATGACCGAACCTAACCAACCCTACCTAACCTAACCTAACCTATATTTATAGTTAAGGTTAGGTTAGGTAGCCAAAAAAAGCTAGGTTAGGTTAGGTTAGGTAGGTTAGGTAGACGAAAAAACATTAATTCATGAAAACTTGGCTTATTAGGCAAATCGGGCCTTGAATAGTAGGCTGAGAAGTGCGTTCTGGCTATTAGGTACGACATATATATATATATATATATATATATATATATATATATATATATATATATATATATATATATATATATATATATATATATATATATATATATATATATATATGTCGTACCTAGTAGCCAGAACTCACTTCTCAGCCTACTATTCAAGGCCCGATTTGCTTAATAAGCCAAGTTTTCCTGAATTAATATATTTACTATAATTTTTTTCTTATGAAATGATAAAGCAACCCTTTTCACTATGTATGAGGTCAATTTTTTTTTATTGGAGTTAAAATTGACGTAGATATATGACCGAACCTAACCAACCCTACCTAACCTAACCTAACCTATATATATAGGTAAGGTTAGGTTAGGTAGCCAAAAAAAGCTAGGTTAGGTTAGGTTAGGTAGGTTAGGTAGACGAAAAAACATTAATTCATGAAAACTTGGCTTATTAGGCAAATCGGGCCTTGCATAGTAGGCTGAGAAGTGAGTTCTGGCTACTAGGTACGACATATATATATATATATATATATATATATATATATATATATATATATATATATATATATATATATATATATATATATATATATATATATATATATATATATATATATATATATATATATATATATATATATATGTGTGTGTGTGTGTGTGTGTAAGATTAATCACAATAACACCACAATATTCACGTGATTCGGTTATGCATAAGTATTCACATAGAACAAATAAAACGAAAATAACCTGAGCGATTCATGGAGTTAGAATATTTCCAAGGAGTAGAGTAGAGCGTTAATCCATGAGTCTGGCCTCATACAACCCTGCACACCTAAGTAAATTATGCAACATAAACCAAATAGTGAATAACGAAAGAGACATATTCGGAATAGTCTAATTACAATTTCAATCATACTTCTGGGAATAGGCCATTTACAGAACTATCTATTCTTTACATACTTTTATATGTATATATGTATCATGAGATCTCCTGTACCATTGCAAGGCCAGTCAATCAAATTTACCTCATTAGTTCCTCACTTCCGGGAAAATATAAGTACACAACTTTCTCACGCTGACAACTCACAGGGAGTCCCTTCTGTGTATGGGAGAGTTACCGGCTGCGTGTAAGGGCAGCTGGACGCCTTCCTCCATGTATGGTAGTTACCGGCGGGGTATAAGGGCAGCTGGATTCCTTCCTCTATGTATTGTAGTTACCGGCGGGGTATAAGGGCAACTGGACCTCTTCCTCCATGTACCCATTCGTACGGTTCACTGAGATTACCTCTTAGTAATAATCAAATGTTCTCCACGAGTCCCGCTTTCGCTAATCTCTGTGACAATAGTTTTTCTTGAGAAGAAGGTAGGAGGATATCCTCGACATCTTTGTCTTTCAATGATCCTTCAGAAAGAATGCCTGCGGAGTAATGCATAGACTCCTCCAGCAGTTTTCTCTAGACGTTTACGTTCACACTCACCATGCCGGGTATATATATATAATCTTGCTCTGTTGTAATTTCCATCTTAACTCAACTGTCAAGGAAACGTCGGCCATAAACTAGGTCACTCTCACTCGTGTTAATGATAAATTCCACAGATCCCTGTTTCCACAGTTACCTGTCCAATGTCAGCTTTTGATGACTCTTTAACTTCGATTCCAATCGGCTTAAACATCGGCTCCTTCTTCTATGACGTCTGTACAGCGAGCGGCAAGAGCCAACCAATCATTGGGCAGACACTATTATGTGTCACCTACCATGTAACCGTTGGTTCCCTTAGGCCACGGGACTCGAACGTGATCTAGATTTCCATGATATCACAGGTATCCAAGCATAGTATTGTGTTCCAGAACATTCTGGTGAAACATAAAAAGACATATAACAAATTTTTTCGTATAACTCTTAATGTAACTGTTAAACTCTTGGAGTACAAGATGTTATCTAGTAAAAGATGTGAGTAAGTAGTGCAGGTACTATACGATTGTTTACACGACTTGAGTACACACGATGATATCTCAACCATGACTTGGTTATATTTACTCCCAGCGGCTGAAGCTTGATGTAAGTACATCTTGTCTTTCAGCAAGTATAACATGTTTCTCGTTCCTGGAGCCATCACTACACGATTGTTAGTAATAACGACTATCCAGGATGCGTCTAAACGGCTGCAGTGACTAGCCAAGATGAGCACAAAACATGTAACAAGACCTTCAGGAAGTGATTGTTTACACACAGGCATAATGGTAACAGACATATTCGTGTTTTAGATCATTATCAAATACAAAAATGAGTAATGTAGGGTTGGATTAGATAGTGTTTCCAAACTGTTGGGTTATTTCGGTCATAAGGCGGTTCGTCTTGTTGATAAAATAACCCAATTCCAAAGTTCTTTGTTTAATTGTAAGAATTGTTGCAGGTGTATCTTCAACATTTTATTTAAAACTTGTTCCCCCTCAGACACTTGAGTGCAGGTGGAAAGGCTGGTATAGTAGTGGAGGTGGGGTCAGTGGTCTTCCAGGACCAGCTGGCCCGGGACCACCTCCTCCAGCAGCTGTGGGGAGACACCAGAACCACCTGCCGGACCGTCTTCCTCGACCTCACCGCCAGTAATGCCACGACTGCGGCTCTCGAGTAGGTCAATGTTTAAAAAAAAGTGAATAGATAATACAAATTCGTATATATTGTTGATATGTTATATTCCAGATATATGAAGTAATTAAGGTTTAATGTTCTGATTCCTATTATTATTTGGATTAGGAAGATTTTTGTAAATCTTGATCAACATGGAGGAAAGTGGCAATACATGGAGTATTGCCACTTTAAACGCCTGTTCAACTCTTGTTGTTGTCAAACCGACACAAAGCTGTACATAAACCTTCATCAACATTTACCCAAATGGGTAAAAGACATCAACAATTTATTCCCTATTGTTTAAAATGATCACCAATTAGTCAAGTTTTGCACTATATATTAGCAATAATTAGCCTGATTGGCATAAAACGTCAATGGTCAAGGCGAGTACAAAATGTGACTTTAATATTTTAATAAAATCAGTGTTCTCACGTAAGCCGGAGAGCAAACTTCATTTATTTAGTGTGAGTGATGGGAAAGTAAATGAAGATACTCCCTATCTGAAATGTTGATGAGATTACCAAGATTCATATCAGCAAAACTAACGAATTGTTATGGAAAAATTGTCTTTATAATGTTGCAAGGTCAATTAATTAATCAAATTCTGAACAGAGCAACATACCATTAATACGTAGCACTTAACTCACTCTGAATGAGAAGTACATATTCTCTCCCTTCTTCAGGTTCATAAATGCAGCATCACTGTGGAAAGAGTCAGGAACTGGCGTAGTGGCGCTGGGAAGGAGTGCCGGGGTGAGGGAGGTGCTCCTCCACCACAGTCTCCGCAACACCCTCCACGCCCTCTACCTCGCTCTCCACCACCACACCTTCAATAACCAAGCGGGTTCTTTGACAATTTCGAAGGCTCTAAGACGAGGTAAAAGGTCAGAAACTACCCTATACATATAATATATATATATATATATATATATATATATATATATATATATATATATATATATATATATATATATATATATATATATATATATATATATATATATATATATATTTTGGTAGCAGTCTTTCCTGTAGACATATATTATTAAATTTGACCGAAAAAGTAAGATTAATAATTCTAACACGAATTTTCTCAATCTTTCGTACATTTCTTTTCACAGTTGGAGGTAATTCAAAAATCAATTCTCCAAAATTCATTTTTATTTCTAGTCTGACGCGACACGAGCGCGTTTCGTAAAACTTATTACATTTTCAAAGACTTTAGTTTACACACACACAACTTTAACTTGCAAACACTAAACAGAGTTTAAACAGCTTTGATTTTATACCTGCATTTGGGTGAGGTGATATGTTACAACAATTTTGGATGAGGTGAAAACAAACTTTCAACACAAGACAGAACACGAAACAATGGGTATAATATTTTGTAAGTTAAAGGAAAGAATGGAAGTAACTGCAAAGGACCTATTGGCCCATATTTCTTGATGCTTCTATATTGGTGCGGAGTCTTGAAGTGGGTAGAATATAGTTGTGCATTAATTGGCTGTTGATTGCTGGTGTCGACTTCTTAATGTGTAGTGCCTCACAGATATCAAGCCGCCTGCTATCGCTGTATCTATCGATGATTTCCGTGTTTTTTGTTAAGACTTCTCTGGTGATAGTCTGGTTGTGGGAAAAGATTATATGTTCCTAAATGGAGTCCTGTTGCTTATGCATCGTTATTCGTCTGGAAAGAGATGTTGTTGTCTTGCCTATGTACTGAATTTTTTGAGGCTTACAGTCCCCAAGTGGGCATTTGAAGGCATAGACGACATTGGTCTCTTTTAAAGCGTTCTGCTTTGTGTCTGGAGAGTTTCTCATGAGTAGGTTGGCCGTTTTCTTGGTTTTATAGTAAATCGCCCATTGTATCTTCTGATTTTTGTCTGTAGGGATAACGTTTCTATTAACAATATCTTTCAGGACCCTTTCCTCCGTTTTATGAGCTGTGGAAAAAAAGTTCCTGTAAAATACTCTCATAGGGGGTACAGGGGTTGTGTTAGTTGTCTCTTCAGAGGTTGCATGGCGTTTCACCTTCCTTCTTATGATGTCTTCAACGAAACCATTGGAGAAGCCGTTGTTGACTAGAACCTGCCTTACCCTACAGAGTTCTTCATCGATTTGCTTCCATCCTGAGATGTGGCTGAGAGCACGGTCGATATAAGCGTTAATGACACTCCTCTTGTACCTTCCTGGGCAGTCACTGTTGGCATTGAGGCACATTGCTATGTTTATTTCCTTAGTGTAGACTACAGTGTGGAAACCTCCGCTCCTTTCCTTGACAGTTACATCTAGAAAGGGCAACTTCCCATCCTTTTCCATCTCGTAAGTGAAACGCAGCATGGAACTCTGCTCAAATGCCTCCTTCAGCTCCTGCAGATGTCTGACAACAGGTATCTGTGTAAAAATGTTGTCAACATACCTGCAGTATATGGCTGGTTTGAAATTCGTGTCGACTAAGACCTTTTGTTCGATGGTACCTATGTAGAAGTTCGCAAACAGGACACCTAGGGAAGAACCAATGGCAACCCCATCTACTTGTTTATACATGTGCCCATCCGGGCTCAAGAAGGGTGCCTCTTTAGTACAAGCTTGTAGTAGTTTCCTTAGAATGTTTTCTGGTATGTCAAGAGGAGTACAGGCAGGATCACGATACACTCTGTCCGCTATCATCTAGATTGTTTCATCCACAGGTACGTTAGTAAACAGTGATTCTACGTCCAACGAGGCTCTTATCCCTGTGGCCCGTGTTCCCAGCAGTAAGTCAACAAACTCCTTTGGAGACTTCAGGCTGAAGGTGCAAGGGACATAAGGAGTCAGCAAGCTGTTGAGTTGCTTCGCCAGTCTGTACGTGGGTGTGGGTATCTGGCTGATGATTGGCCGAAGTGGGTTTCCAGGCTTATGTGTCTTGACATTTCCATTCGCGTATCCAGGCTTATATTCCCCAATAATCTTTGGCAGGTGTAGTCCGGGTTTCTTGGCGTTCACAGTTTCGATCAATTTGTTGACCTTTGCCTTCAATTCGGCTGTAGTGTCCTTCGTTACCCTTTGGAATTCAGTTTGGTCAGAGAGAATGAGGTTCATTTTCGCCATATATTCGTCTTTTTTTAAGAATGACGTATATTGGTGACTTGTCACCTCTTCTGACTACTATCTCCTTGTTCTCACGAAGGCTCTTAGCTCCCGCTTTGAGCTCGGGGGACAGTATGGTGCTTCTGTAATTGCCTCGATTATTTCCTCCTTTCAGGAGGAATATATATATATATATACATATATATATATATATATATATATATATATATATATATATATATATATATATATATATATATATGTCGTAACTAGTAGCCAGAACACACTTCTCAGCCTACTATGCAAGGCCCGATTTGCCTAATAAGCCAAGTTTTCCTGAATTAATATAATTTCTCTAATTTTTTTCTTATGAAATGATAAAGCTACCCATTTCATTATGTATGAAGTTAATTTCTTTTTATTGGAGTTAAAATTAACGTAGATATATGACCGAACCTAACCAACCCTACCTAACCTAACCTAACCTATCTTTATAGGTTAGGTTAGGTTAGGTAGCTCAAAAAATGAGGTTAGGTTAGGTTAGGTAGGTTAGGTAGTCGAAAAACAATTAATTCATGAAAACTTGGCTTATTAGGCAAATTGGGCCTTGCATAGTAGGCTGAGGAGTGCGTTCTGGCTACTAGGTACGACATATATATATATATGTCGTACCTAGTAGCCAGAACTCACTTCTGAGCCTATTATGCGAGGCCCGATTTGCCTAATAAGCCAAGTTTTCATGAATTAATTGCTTTTCAGCTACCTAACCTACCTAACCTAACCTAACCTAACTTTCTCGGCTACCTAACATAACCTAACCTATAGAGATAGGTTAGGTTAGGTTAGGTAGGGTTGGTTAGGTTCGGTCATATATCTACATTAATTTTAACTCCAATAAAAAAAAAATTGACCTCTTACATAATGAAATGGGTTGCTTTATCATTTCATAAGAAAAAAAATAAAGAAAATATATTAATTCATGAAAACTTGGCTTATTAGGCAAATCGGGCCTTGCATTGTAGGCTGAAAAGTGAATTCTGGCTACTAGGTACGACATATATATATATATATATATATATATATATATATATATATATATATATATATATATATATATATATATATATATATATATATATATATTTATATATGCGAACAAGCCTGAATGGTCCCCAGGACAATATGCAACTGAAAACTCACACCCCAGAAGTGACTCGAACCCATACTCCCAGGAGCAAACGCAACTGGTATGTACAAGACGCCTTAATCCACTTGACCATCACGACCGGACAAAATGAGGTGATAGCCGAGGCTATTTGAACCACCCCACCGCCGGCACTCGGATAGTTATCTTGGGCATAGCATTTTACCAAATCATTTATACAATATTTATATATATATATATATATATATATATATATATATATATATATATATATATATATATATATATATATATATATGTCGTACCAAGTTTTCATGAATTAATTGTTTTTCGACTACCTAACCTACCTAACATAACCTAACATAACTTTTTCGGCTACCTAACCTAACCTATAAAAATAGGTTAGGTTAGGTTATGTAGTGTTGATTAGGTTCGGTCATATATCTACATTAATTTTAGCTCCAATAAAAAAAATTGACCTCATACATAATGAAATGGGTAGCTTTATCATTTCATATGAAAAAAATTAGAGAAAATATATTAATTCAGGAAAACTTGGCTTATAAGGCAAATCGGGCCTTGCATAGTAGGCCGAGTACGACGATCTGGCTACTAGGTACAACATATATATATATATATATATATATATATATATATATATATATATATATATATATATATATATATATATATATGTCGTACCTAGTAGCCAGAACGCACTTATCAGCCTACTATTCATGGCCCGATTTGCCTAATAAGCCAAGTTTTCATGAATTAATTGTTTTTCGACTACCTAACCTACCTAACCTAACCTAACCTAACTTTTTTGGCTACCTAACCTAACCTAACCTATAAAGATAGGTTAGGTTAGGTTAGGTAGGGTTGGTTAGGTTCGGCCATATATCTACGTTAATTTTAACTCCAATAAAAAATAAATGACCTCATACATAATGAAATGGGTAGCTTCATCATTTCATAAGAAAAAAATTTGAGAAAATATATTAATTCAGGAAAACTTGGCTTATTAGGCAAATCGGGCCTTGAATAGTAGGCTGAGAAGTGCGTTCTGGCTACTAGGTACGACATATATATATATATATATATATATATATATATATATATATATATATATATATATATATATATATATATATGTCGTACCTAGTAGCCAGAACGCACTTCTCAGCCTACTATGCAAGGCCCGTTTTGCCTAATAAGCCAAGTTTTCATGAATTATTTGTTCTTCGACTACCTAACCTACCTAACCTAACCTAACCTAACTTTTTCGGCTACTTAACCTAACCTAACCTATAAAGATAGGTTAGGTTAGGTTAGGTAGGGTTGGGTAGGTTCGGTCATATATCTACGTTAATTTTAACTCCAATAAAAAAAAATTGACCTCATACATAATGAAATGGGTAGCTTCATCATTTCATAAGAAAAAAAATAGAGAAAATATATTAATTCAGGAAAACTTGGCTTATTAGGCAAATCGGGCCTTGCATAGTAGGCTGAGAAGTGCGTTCTGTCTACTAGGTACGATATATATATATATATATATATATATATATATATATATATATATATATATATATATATATATATATATATATATATATATATACATATATATATATATATATATATATATATATATATATATATATATATATATATATATATATATATATATGTCGTACCTAGTAGCCAGAACTCACTTCTCAGCCTACTATGCAAAGCCCAATTTGCCTAATAAGCCAAGTTTTCATGAATTAATTGTTTTTCGACTACCTAACCTACCTAACCTAACCTAACCTAACTTTTTCGGCTACCATACCGAACCTAACCTATAGAGATAGGTTAGGTTAGGTTAGGTAGGGTTGGTTAGGTTTGGTCATATATCTACGTTAATTTTAACTCCAATAAAACAAAATTGACCTCATACATAATGAAATGGGTGGCTTTATCATTTCATAAGAAAAAAATTAGAGAAAATATATTAATTCAGGAAAACTTGGCTTATTAGGCAAATCGGGCCTTGCATAGTAGCCCTAGAAGTACGTTCTGGATACTAGGTACGACATATATATATATATATATATATATATATATATATATATATATATATATATATATATATATATATATATATGTCGTACCTAATAGCCAAAACTCACTTCTCAGCCTACTATGCAAGGCTCGATTTGCCTAATAAGCCAAGATTTCATGAATTAATTGTTTTTCGACTACCTAACCTACCTAACCTAACCTAACCTAACTTTTTCGGCTACCTAACCAAACCTAACCTATAAAGATAGGTTAGGTTAGGTTAGGTAGGGTTGGTTAGGTTCGGTCATATATCTACGTTAATTTTAACTCCAATAAAAAAAATTTACCTCATACATAATGAAATGGGTAGCTTTATCATTTCATAAGAAAAAAATTAGAAAAAATATATTAATTCAGGAAAACTTGGCTTATTAGGCAAATCGGGCCTTGAATAGTAGGCCAAAAAGTGTGTTCTGGCTGCTAGGTACGATATATATATATATGTCGTACCTAGTAGCCAGAACTCACTTCTCAGCCTACTATTCAAGGCCCGATTTGCCTAATAAGCAAAGTTTTCCTGAATTAATATATTTACTATAATTTTTTTCTTATGAAATGATAAAGCAACCCTTTTCTCTATGTATGAGGCCAATTTTTTTTATTGGAGTTAAAATTAACGAAGATATATGACCGAACCTAACCAACCCTACCTAACCTAACCTAACCTATATTTATAGGTAAGGTTAGGTTAGGTAGCCAAAAAAAGCTAGGTTAGGTTAGGTTAGGTAGGTTAGGTAGACGAAAAAACATTAATTCATGAAAACTTGGCTTATTAGGCAAATCGGGCCTTGAATAGTAGGCTGAGAAGTGAGTTCTGGCTATTAGGTACGACATATATATATATATATATATATATATATATATATATATATATATATATATATATATGTCGTACCTAGTAGCCAGAACGCACTTCTCGGCCTACTATGCAAGGTCCGATTTGCCTAATAAGCCAAGTTTTCCTGAATTAATATATTTTCTCTAATTTTTTTCTTATGAAATGATAAAGCTACCCATTTCATTATGTATAAGGTCAATTTTTTTTTTATTGGAGTTAAAATTAACGTAGATATATGACCAAACCTAACCAGCCCTACCTAACCTAACCTATCTTTATAGGTTAGGTTAGGTTAGGTAGCCGAAAAAAGTTAGGTTAGGTTAGGTTAGGTAGGTTAGGTAGTCGAAAAACAATTAATTCATGAAAACTTGGCTTATTAGGCAAATCTGGCCTTGCATAGTAGGCATAGAAGTGAGTTCTGGCTACTAGGTACGACATATATATATATATATATATATATATATATATATATATATATATATATATATATATATATATATATGTCGTACCTAGTAGCCAGAACGCACTTCTCAGCCTACTATGCAAGGCCCGATTTGCCTAATAAGCCAAGTTTTCATGAATTAATGTTTTTTCGACTACCTAACCTACCTAACCTATCCTAAGCTAACTTTTTCGGCTACCTAACCTAACCTAACCTATAAAGATAGGTTAGGTTAGGTTAGGTAGGGTTGGTTAGGTTCGGTCATATATGTACGTTAATTTTAACTCAAATACCCAAAAAAATCCTCATACATAACAAAATGGGTAGCTTTATCATTTCATAAGAAAAAAAATTGAGAAAATATATTAATTCAAGAAAACTTGGCTTATTAGCCTAACCTTGGCCTAACCTTGGCCTAACCTGGCATAACAGGTACGCCTTTAACCCACTGCACCAACTGCTCAGACCCTTAAAAGAGATGGTAATTTTGGAGTATTTATACACACCAAAGACCACAATCTCCCAAGAGCACTAGAGCAAGTGAGGGGTCATTTTTACGTTTTTCATCAAGTCCCTGTTAATATGGGAGAACACTGTGTCTATGCTCGAGGCACAACTCTCCTAAACACGAGAGTGAAGTTATACAACTTTAGAACACTTTCCCACCAGGAGACTCGAACCCTAGCCAGCACAGAAGCCTTCCAGCAAGCCTTCCCCTCACTTGCTCTAGTGCTCTTCAGAGATGGTGGTCTTTGGTGTGTATAAATACTACGAAATTACCATCTCTTTTAATCGTCTGAGCGGTGGTGCAGTGCGTTAAAGGCGTACCTGTTATGCCAGTTGCTGGAAGGCTTCTGTGCTGGCTAGGGTTCGAGTCTCCTGGTGGGAAAGTGTTCTAAAGTTGTATAACTTCACTCTCGTGTTTAGGAGAGTTGGGCATCAAGCATAGACACAGTGTTCTCCCATATTAACAGGGACATAATGAAAAACGTAAAAATGACCCCTCACTTTCTCTAGTGCTCTTCGGAGATGGTGGTCTTTGGTGTATATAAATACTCCGAAATTACCATCTCTTTTAAGGGTCTGAGCGGTGGTGCAGTGGGTTAAAGGTGTACCTGTTATGCCATTTGCTGGAAGGCTTCTGTGCTGGCTAGGGTTCGAGTCTCCTGGTGGGAAAGTGTTCTAAAGTTGTATAACTTCACTCTCGTGTTTAGAAGAGTTGTGCCTCAAGCATAGACACAGTGTTCTTCCATATTAACAGGGACTTGATGAAAAACGTAAAAATGACCCCTCACTTGCTCTAGTGCTCTTGGGAGATGGTGGTCTTTGGTGTGTATAAATACTCCGAAATTACCATCTCTTTTAAGGGTCTGAGCAGTGGTGCAGTGGGATAAAGGCGTACCTGTTATGCCAGTTGCTGGAAGGCTTCTGTGCTGGCTAGGGTTCGAGTCTCCTGGGGGGAAAGTGTTCAAAAGTTGTGTGTATATATATATATATATATATATATATATATATATATATATATATATATATATATATATATATATATATATATATATATATATATATGTCGTACCTAGTAGCCAGAACTCACTTCTCAGCCTACTATGCAAGGCCTGATTTGCCTAATAAGCCTAGTTTTCATGAATTAATGTTTTTTCGACAACCTAACCTACCTAACCTAACCTAACCTAACGTTTTCGGCTACCTAACCTAACCTAACCTATAAAGATAGGTTAGGTTAGGTTAGGTAGGGTTGGTTAGGTTCGGTCATATATCTACGTTAATTTTAACTCCAATAAAAAAAAATTGACCTCATACATAATGAAATGGGTAGCTTTATCATTTCATAAGAAAAAAATTAGAGAAAATATATTAATTCAGTAAAACTTGGCTTATTAGGCAAATCGGGCCTCGCATAGTAGGCTGAGAAGTGAGTTCTGGCTACTAGGTACGACATATATATATATATATATATATATATATATATATATATATATATATATATATATATGTCGTACCTAGTAGCCAGAACGCACTTCTCGGCCTACTATGCAGGGCCCGATTTGCCTAATAAGCCAAGTTTTCATGAATTATTATTTTTTCGACTACCTAACCTACCTAACCTAACCTAACCTAACTTTTTCGGCTACCATACCTAACCTAACCTATAAAGATAGGTTAGGTTAGGTTAGGTAGTGTTGGTTAGGTTCGATCATATATCTACGTTAATTTTAACTCCAATAAAGAAAAATTGACCTCATACATAATGAAATGGTTAGCTTTATCATTTCATAAGAAAAAAATTAGAGAAAATATATTAATTCACGAAAACTTGGCTTATTAGGCAAATCGGGTCTTGCATAGTAGGCTGAGAAGTGCGTTCTGGCTACTAGGTACGCCATATATATATATATATATATATATATATATATGTCGTACCTAGTAGCCAGAATGCACTTTTCAGCCTACTATACAAGGCCCGATTTGCCTAATAAGCCAAGTTTTCCTGAATTAATATATTTTCTCTATTTTTTTTCTTATGAAATGATAAAGCTACCCATTTCATTATGTATGAGGTCAATTTTTTTTAATTCGAGTTAAAATTAACATAGATATATGACCGAACCCAACCAACCCTACCTAACCTAACCTAAACTATCTTAATAGGTTAGGTTAGGTTAAGTAGCCGAAAAAGTTAGGTTAGGTTAGGTTAGGTAGGTTAGGTAGTCGAAAAATAATTAATTCATGAAAACTTGGCTTATTAGGCAAATCGGGTCATGAATAGTAGGCCAAAAAGTGCGTTCTGGCTACTAGGTACGACATATATATATATATATATATATATATATATATATATATATATATATATATATATATATATATATATATATATATATATATATATATATATATATATATATATATATATATATATATATGTCGTACCTAGTAGCCAGAACGCACTTCTCGGCCCACTATGCAAGGCCCGATTTGCCTAATAAGCCAAGTTATCCTGAATTAATATATTTTCTCTAATTTTTTTCTTATGAAACGATGAAGCTACCCATTTCATTATGTATGAGGTCAATTTTATTTTATTGGAGCTAAAATTAACGTAGATATATGACCGAACCTAACCAACCCTACCTAACCTAACCTAACCTATCTTTATAGGTTAGGTAGCCGAAAAAGTTAGGTTAGGTTAGGTTAGGTAGGTTAGGTTGTCGAAAAAACATTAATTCATGAAAACTCTGCTTATTAGGCAAATCGGGCCTTGCATAGTAGGCTGAGAAGTGCGTTCTGGCTACTAGGTACGACATATAAATATATATATATATATATATATATATATATATATATATATATATATATATATATATATATATATATATATATATATATATATATCAGAAGATACAATTGACGATTTACTATAAAACCAAGAAAACGGCCAACCTACTCATGAGAAACTCTCCAGACACAAAGCAGAACGCTTTAAAAGAGACCAATGTCGTCTATGCATTCAAATGCCCACTTGGGGACTGTAAGCCTCAAGAATTAAGTATATAGGCAAGACAACAACATCTCTTTCCAGGCGATTAACGATGCATAAGCAACAGGGCTCCATTAAGGAACATATAATCTCTTCCCACAACCAGACCATCACCAGAGAAGTCTTAACAAAAAACATTGAAATCATCGATAGATACAGCGATAGCAGGCGGCTTGATATCTGCGAGGCACTTCACATTAAGAAGTCGACACCAGTAATCAACAGCCAATTAATGCACAACTATATTCTACCCACTTCAAGACTCCACACCAATATAGAAGCATCAAGAAATATGGGCCAATAGGCCCTTTGCAGTTACTTACATTCTTCCCTTACATTCATTCTTCACAAAAATATTACTTACTTCTTACTTACATTCATTCTTCACAAAATATTATACCCATTGTTTCGTGTTCTGTCTTGTGTTGAAAGTTTGTTTTCACCTCGTCCAAAACTGTTGTAACATATCACCTCACCCAAATGCAGGTATAAAATCAAAGCTGTTTAAACTCTGTTTAGTGTTCGCAGGTTATAGTTGTGTGTGTGTGTAAACTGAAGTTTTTGAAAATGTGATAAGTTATTATGAAACGCGTTAAAGTGTCGCGTCAGACTAGAAATAAAAATTAATTTTGGAGAATTGATTTTTCAATTACCATCAACAGTGAAAAGAAATATATGAAATATTGAGAAAATTCGTGTTAGAATTATTAATCTTACTTTTTCGGTCATATATAATAATATATGTCTACAGGAAAGACTGCTACCAAAATATACTAATGCATATATATATATATATATATATATATATATATATATATATATATATATATATATATATATATATATATATATATATATATATATATATATATATATATATATCATCAAGATCACAAGAGTTCCAACCGGATACTAGGGTAATGATAATATGCAATAAATCACAAATACACTGTCAATGGGACAGGCAATAACATGCACAATAATAATGTCACACAATACTAAATGTGTGGTGTATGTGAAGCTCACATTCACAGACGAGTGTAATGCCGTGATACCACACAGATAAACACGCATACTCCGTCGATTCACCTATGCCTGTGACAGGTATGAAAGGTGAGAACTGTGGTTGATACTCAGATCAACACAGATACAATAAAACAATGACGAGATCTTGTACTTACAGATAGGGTACCTCTCTTTATTCACTCACTCACTCAGGCAAATTTATGCAAGAACTCGTAGGTTTCCTGATAGCTGGTTCCCTCGTTCTGAAGTGAGATCATTGACGACTAGGCTTTCCCACAAACCGCATGAGGGGTACTCGCAGGAGGGCGCTCTGTATGTATAACCGACACACGCACACACTCTGGCACTGCCGGTGAATAAGGGTGGTGACGTCAAGTGGTAAAGTGAGGGTGGCGGCTGCGGGCTACACGCTTGGGACAGAGTGGTGGCTGGCGGCTGATTTTATTGTACCATGCAGGTACACTTGTGGTAAAGTCACACTCAGGTTACTTAGGCAGCAGCACTCCTCAGTTCACTCCAGATCACTCACAGACGATCTCCACTTGTCACCAGGGGTTACCTGATACCAGTCTGTTTCGCTCTGGTGATTTGTCACTTAGGCTTCTGAACAATATATTCACAAACGCGATTCCAGGCGAACGTTGGTATATCGAAAAGATACTGAGTTTAACTTGATGGTGAGGAATGGATGGTGTTCAGTCTATTGGCCGATAGACAGAACAGGACACTTCCTCTGAGTATGGGCTCCCTCATGAGAAACTCTTGCCAGCGACTCAGAGCATCTTGTGGGGCACACACAAAGGATTACAATTTGACCAATAGCATTGCAGCAAATGAGCGGGAACCAATCATATTGATCAGTAGCAGAGGTCACGTCATACACACGTCAAGACCACGTCACAGCTGTTATTCTCCATCGCACCGGTTAAAGTTGACCTCAGGGGTCAGACTGTCGCCTCACAGGCGTCCCCTCTCTTCTCTCACGCTTCCCACCGGCCAATGTACTCGCTGACCCTTTGTGGCAAGTATGCTTAACGTCCCTGTATCTACTTGCCTGGACATACGGCGGCCTCCGTATTATAAACGTATTCCTGGTTATGTGGGCATTCTGGAGATACCCAACATGACAGTTTATTATCCAGGGTTAACAGAGATAAGGCTTGTGCACGAAGTTCGGTACACTGTGCACTGCAATGAGCCATTCAAGTCAGCTGTGGGAGAATTTTGAGAGACATGCTCTCACAGTGAGGTGATACGAATCAATGGGTATGAATTGCATATGAGAACATAAGAATGAAAGTAACTACAGAAGGTCTATTGGCCCATATTTTCTCTTGCTGCTCCTACGTTAACTCGGGGTCTTGAAGTGGGTAGAATATAGTTATGTCTTAGTTGGCTGTTGATTGCTGGTGTTGAGTTTTTAATGTGTAGAGCCTCGCTGATGTCGAGTCTCCTTCTATTGCTGTATCTATCGATGATTTCTGTGTTGCTTGTTAAGATTTCTCTGGTGATGGTCTGGTTGTGAGAAGACATCATATGTTCGTTGATGGAGCCCTATTGTTTGTGCATTGTTAATTGCCTACAAACAAGACGTTGTTGTTGTGCCTATATACTGGGATCTTTGGGGCTGACAGTCCCTAAGTGGGCATGTGAAGGCCCTCTTGGGGTCCGGCCATGCTTCTCAGATGCAATGGGAACAAATGTGTATTGACCTTCCAGTCGCCTGTATTTGACTGATTTTGCTGTTTCCCTGTGGTTGGCTGCCCCACCTGCTCGATCAGCACCGAAGTTTACATAGGTGTCAGCCAGGGTGGATACACATATGTAGTCCCACACCAGCTGTCTGCCACTCTTCCAAGGGTATATTGTGGTGCCATCAGGGCGAAGTGCGGGGTCATCCGGGTTTTGGTCCCCTAGGACGCGATGTTCTCTCTCTGATCTGCACTGAGCTGGGACGAGGCTCGTCTTGATGATGGCACTGACCTCGTTGTGTCTTGCATGCCAGCCCTTGGATTTTCCGCAGTGCAACCCATGCAGTCCACATTGGTCTGCTTCCACCCTGTTGCAAATACTCTTGTATTTAATGAATTAGGTCACCAAGGCAGAGGGCCACTACTACACAAAGGGATTCTGGATCTAGACGCGTGCCCATTGCCGACATGGGTACTGCCAGGAGGAAGTCTCCTGCATGGGGTGGGGGGGGGGGGCACTCACTGCTCTGAGGCGGGCTTTCTCCTTGTCTGATGTTGCAGCACTGAGCATGGCATCAACTATTTTTCCACTAGTGGTTGTGTCCCAGCTGGACTATTTATGTTTTTTTGTTGGATCTATGATGGGTGCTGGGGCTGCAAGAGCATCCCACTGATTTGAACATTCATTGAAAGCAGGATCGTGTATTCCTGCTGAATAACTCAGGGGTTCAGGTAGGATATATCTTACAAGGTCGTGTGATGCATGTGAGGAGGAAAGGAAGGCTCGTAGAGTAATCTTTAAGGCTGTGCGGACACCAAGGCCGCGAGTCTTATTGGGAGAGTTGCTTGCCCACTGAGAATCGTCCAATGACAGGTTTAGGACTTTCACCAGCATGGACCTCAGAAGTTATACAACTTTAGAACACTTTCCCACCAGGAGACTCGAACCCTAGCCAGCACAGAAGCCTTCCAGCAAGCCTTCCCCTCACTTGCTCTAGTGCTCTTCAGAGATGGTGGTCTTTGGTGTGTATAAATACTACGAAATTACCATCTCTTTTAATCGTCTGAGCGGTGGTGCAGTGCGTTAAAGGCGTACCTGTTATGCCAGTTGCTGGAAGGCTTCTGTGCTGGCTAGGGTTCGAGTCTCCTGGTGGGAAAGTGTTCTAAAGTTGTATAACTTCACTCTCGTGTTTAGGAGAGTTGGGCATCAAGCATAGACACAGTGTTCTTCCATATTAACAGGGACTTGATGAAAAACGTAAAAATGACCCCTCACTTGCTCTAGTGCTCTTGGGAGATGGTGGTCTTTGGTGTGTATAAATACTCCGAAATTACCATCTCTTTTAAGGGTCTGAGCGGTGGTGCAGTGGGTTAAAGGCGTACCTGTTATGCCAGTTGCTGGAAGGCTTCTGTGCTGGCTAGGGTTCGAGTCTCCTGGGGGGAAAGTGTTCAAAAGTTGTGTGTATATATATATATATATATATATATATATATATATATATATATATATATATGTCGTACCTAGTAGCCAGAACGCACTTCTCGGCCTACTATGCAGGGCCCGATTTGCCTAATAAGCCAAGTTTTCATGAATTATTTTTTATATTTATGTTTTTTTGTTGGATCTATGATGGGTGCTGGGGCTGCAAGAACATCCCACTGATTTGAACATTCATTGAAAGCAGGATCGTGTATTCCTGCTGAATAACTCAGGGGTTCAGGTAGGATATATCTTACAAGGTCGTGTGATGCATGTGAGGAGGAAAGGAAGGCTCGTAGAGTAATCTTTAAGGCTGTGCGGACACCAAGGCCGCGAGTCTTATTGGGAGAGTTGCTTGCCCACTGAGAATCGTCCAATGGCAGGTTTAGGACTTTCACCAGCATGGACCTCAGAAGGGTGTCATACACATATAATTTAGGGCTGTTGTAGGATGGAGAACACCTCAGAAAGTAAGTCAACTTTGGGAGAGATATGCATCTCGTGACGAGGAAGAGAGCACCATGGGAATCAATCTTGTCTATCCTGTTTAGCATTCTCCATAGATCAGTGATTTTTGCATCCACGACCGCCTCGATTGCTTGTGGGCCAATGGGGGCACCCTGGAGGATGCAGTCCCGTGGCTCGACAACGAGAATGTCTGGAAGAATATTTTTTATTTGGCCAGTGATGTCTGGGTTGCGGGAGACTATTTCGCAGTTGGATGCATTGAGAATGAGGCCCCAGGCTGCTCCTTGCTCTTGGATTTTTCTTATGTCCTCCAAAATAGTATTCGGTGTTCAGGGGACAGTACCATCATCCAGGTGACAGATGTTTAGCCCACTTGTCAGACTATTAGTGACCTCTTTGATAGCTAAGCAGAAAAGGAGGAGAGCTAAGGGATCACCTTGATGGACGCCTTCATAGGAGTCTATTTCATGTTCCTCAAAAAAGCTTAGAATCCCCACTGTAGCATGATAGGATGAATAAGTAAAGGGGAAGGAAATGATGTTGTACAGCCCTGAGGATGTTGTACAGCCCTGCATCTCTTCTGACTTGATTGAAGGCATTTTTAATGTTAAGCTTTACCAGTGGGATCAGCACTGTAAGCATGCACTGCATGCGCTGCAGCTTCATTATCTAGGGGGATCCCAAACCCGAGCTGATTAAGTTTCAGCAAGGTGGCTGCTTCCTGGATAATAGATCTCACTGCAGCCTTAGCTACGAGGCGTCGGAGGGTGTTGCCAACGGCAATGGGCCTGATTCCCCTATCCTTCTTTAGAGCAGAGAGTGCTGCTCCATAAAAGAGAGGCCTGATGTCCTCAGAGACGCCACCAGCCAAACACATGTTGGAGAATCTGGTAAGTTCCACTAGAAGATCCTTTGTGGCATATCCAAGCACCGGGTCAGCATTTGTTTGATGTGCTGTGGGTCTTAGGCCTGTGAAGCCCCCTGAAGAAAGCACACATAAGGAATTAGATGGAATGCTTAGGTTCCCTCCAATAAAGTTTCTATGTTCTTTTCTCCTTCCACCCACTTCCTTTTGTGTTTTGTTGTGCTTCATTAGTTATTTAAAGGTTACAAGATGTACATTAGTTAATACGATGAGTGTTTAAAGGTTATAGATCACTTGGAGTTCCTCCACTTCCGAACAGGAAACAAGGATGCAGTAGGCGTTTTCCCACTGGATCGCCACAATGAAGCACTGGAACAAGAAACTGGCAGCTCTTTGGTGCCAGATAATGTAAATGAGCCTGGAACCAAATTCTTTGAGAAATCCAAAGGTGCTCTAACACCAAAGGCCATGCGTCTCAGATGCTACGGCGAACATAGTTGTATTGACCTTCCAATCACCTGTACTTAATTGATTTTGCTGTTTCCCTGTGGTTGGCCGCCCCACCTGCTCGATCAGCACCGAAGTGTATGTAGGTGTCAGCGAAGGTGGATACACATATGTAGTCCCACACCAGCTGTCTGCCCATCTCCCAGGGGTATATTGTGATGCCATCAGGGCGAAGTGCGGGGTCATCCAGGTGTTTGTCCCCAAAGATGCGAGGTTCTCTCTTTGCTGGGCACTGAGCGGAGGCAAAGCTCCTCTTGATGATGTCATTAACCTCTATAACCTTTATATATATATATATATATATATATGAATGAAAACTCACACCCCAGAAGTGACTCGAACCCATACTCCCAGAAGCAACGCAACTGGTAACTACAGGGCGCCTTAATCCGCTTGACCATCACGGCCGTCAAAAGGAAGTGATAGCCGAGGCTATTTGAGCCACTTCCCCGACGGCAACTCGGATGGTAATCTTGGGCATAGCATTTCACCAAATCACCTCATTCTTTGGGGCACACGTGAGGAACACAAATGCGAACAAGCCTGAATGGTCCCCAGGACTATATGCGAATGAAAACTCACACCCCAGAAGTGACTCGAACCCATACTCCCAGAAGCAACGCAACTGGTAACTACAGGGCGCCTTAATCCGCTTGACCATCACGGCCGTCAAAAGGAAGTGATAGCCGAGGCTATTTGAGCCACTTCCCCGACGGCAACTCGGATGGTAATCTTGGGCATAGCATTTCACCAAATCACCTCATTCTTTGGGGCACACGTGAGGAACACAAATGCGAACAAGCCTGAATGGTCCCCAGGACTATATGCGAATGAAAACTCACACCCCAGAAGTGACTCGAACCCATACTCCCAGAAGCAACGCAACTGGTAACTACAGGGCGCCTTAATCCGCTTGACCATCACGGCCGTCAAAAGGAAGTGATAGCCGAGGCTATTTGAGCCACTTCCCCGACGGCAACTCGGATGGTAATCTTGGGCATAGCATTTCACCAAATCACCTCATTCTTTGGGGCACACGTGAGGAACACAAATGCGAACAAGCCTGAATGGTCCCCAGGACTATATGCGAATGAAAACTCACACCCCAGAAGTGACTCGAACCCATACTCCCAGAAGCAACGCAACTGGTAACTACAGGGCGCCTTAATCCGCTTGACCATCACGGCCGTCAAAAGGAAGTGATAGCCGAGGCTATTTGAGCCACTTCCCCGACGGCAACTCGGATGGTAATCTTGGGCATAGCATTTCACCAAATCACCTCATTCTTTGGGGCACACGTGAGGAACACAAATGCGAACAAGCCTGAATGGTCCCCAGGACTATATGCGAATGAAAACTCACACCCCAGAAGTGACTCGAACCCATACTCCCAGAAGCAACGCAACTGGTAACTACAGGGCGCCTTAATCCGCTTGACCATCACGGCCGTCAAAAGGAAGTGATAGCCGAGGCTATTTGAGCCACTTCCCCGACGGCAACTCGGATGGTAATCTTGGGCATAGCATTTCACCAAATAACCTCATTCTTTGGGGCACACGTGAGGAACACAAATGCGAACAAGCCTGAATGGTCCCCAGGACTATATGCGAATGAAAACTCACACCCCAGAAGTGACTCGAACCCATACTCCCAGAAGCAACGCAACTGGTAACTACAGGGCGCCTTAATCCGCTTGACCATCACGGCCGTCAAAAGGAAGTGATAGCCGAGGCTATTTGAGCCACTTCCCCGACGGCAACTCGGATGGTAATCTTGGGCATAGCATTTCACCAAATCACCTCATTCTTTGGGGCACACGTGAGGAACACAAATGCGAACAAGCCTGAATGGTCCCCAGGACTATATGCGAATGAAAACTCACACCCCAGAAGTGACTCGAACCCATACTCCCAGAAGCAACGCAACTGGTAACTACAGGGCGCCTTAATCCGCTTGACCATCACGGCCGTCAAAAGGAAGTGATAGCCGAGGCTATTTGAGCCACTTCCCCGACGGCAACTCGGATGGTAATCTTGGGCATAGCATTTCACCAAATCACCTCATTCTTTGGGGCACACGTGAGGAACACAAATGCGAACAAGCCTGAATGGTCCCCAGGACTATATGCGAATGAAAACTCACACCCCAGAAGTGACTCGAACCCATACTCCCAGAAGCAACGCAACTGGTAACTACAGGGCGCCTTAATCCGCTTGACCATCACGGCCGTCAAAAGGAAGTGATAGCCGAGGCTATTTGAGCCACTTCCCCGACGGCAACTCGGATGGTAATCTTGGGCATAGCATTTCACCAAATCACCTCATTCTTTGGGGCACACGTGAGGAACACAAATGCGAACAAGCCTGAATGGTCCCCAGGACTATATGCGAATGAAAACTCACACCCCAGAAGTGACTCGAACCCATACTCCCAGAAGCAACGCAACTGGTAACTACAGGGCGCCTTAATCCGCTTGACCATCACGGCCGTCAAAAGGAAGTGATAGCCGAGGCTATTTGAGCCACTTCCCCGACGGCAACTCGGATGGTAATCTTGGGCATAGCTTGACCATCACAGCCGTCAAAAGGAAGTGATAGCCGAGGCTATCACTTCCTTTTGACGGCCGTGATGGTCAAGCGGATTAAGGCGCCCTGTAGTTACCAGTTGCGTTGCTTCTGGGAGTATGGGTTCGAGTCACTTCTGGGGTGTGAGTTTTCATTCGCATATAGTCCTGGGGACCATTCAGGCTTGTTCGCATTTGTGTTCCTCACGTGTGCCCCAAAGAATGAGGTGATTTGGTGAAATGCTATGCCCAAGATTACCATCCGAGTTGCCGTCGGGGAAGTGGCTCAAATAGCCTCGGCTATCACTTCCTTTTGACGGCCGTGATGGTCAAGCGGATTAAGGCGCCCTGTAGTTACCAGTTGCGTTGCTTCTGGGAGTATGGGTTCGAGTCACTTCTGGGGTGTGAGTTTTCATTCGCATATAGTCCTGGGGACCATTCAGGCTTGTTCGCATTTGTGTTCCTCACGTGTGCCACAAAGAATGAGGTGATTTGGTGAAATGCTATGCCCAAGATTACCATCCGAGTTGCCGTCGGGGAAGTGGCTCAAATAGCCTCTGCTATCACTTCCTTTTGACGGCCGTGATGGTCAAGCGGATTAAGGCGCCCTGTAGTTACCAGTTGCGTTGCTTCTGGGAGTATGGGTTCGAGTCACTTCTGGGGTGTGAGTTTTCATTCGCATATAGCCCTGGGGACCATTCAGGCTTGTTCGCATTTGTGTTCCTCACGTGTGCCCCAAAGAATGAGGTGATTTGGTGAAATGCTATGCCCAAGATTACCATCCGAGTTGCCGTCGGGGAAGTGGCTCAAATAGCCTCGGCTATCACTTCCTTTTGACGGCCGTGATGGTCAAGCGGATTAAGGCGCCCTGTAGTTACCAGTTGCGTTGCTTCTGGGAGTATGGGTTCGAGTCACTTCTGGGGTGTGAGTTTTCATTCGCATATAGTCCTGGGGACCATTCAGGCTTGTTCGCATTTGTGTTCCTCACGTGTGCCCCAAAGAATGAGGTGATTTGGTGAAATGCTATGCCCAAGATTACCATCCGAGTTGCCGTCGGGGAAGTGGCTCAAATAGCCTCTGCTATCACTTCCTTTTGACGGCCGTGATGGTCAAGCGGATTAAGGCGCCCTGTAGTTACCAGTTGCGTTGCTTCTGGGAGTATGGGTTCGAGTCACTTCTGGGGTGTGAGTTTTCATTCGCATATAGTCCTGGGGACCATTCAGGCTTGTTCGCATTTGTGTTCCTCACGTGTGCCCCAAAGAATGAGGTGATTTGGTGAAATGCTATGCCCAAGATTACCATCCGAGTTGCCGTCGGGGAAGTGGCTCAAATAGCCTCGGCTATCACTTCCTTTTGACGGCCGTGATGGTCAAGCGGATTAAGGCGCCCTGTAGTTACCAGTTGCGTTGCTTCTGGGAGTATGGGTTCGAGTCACTTCTGGGGTGTGAGTTTTCATTCGCATATAGTCCTGGGGACCATTCAGGCTTGTTCGCATTTGTGTTCCTCACGTGTGCCCCAAAGAATGAGGTGATTTGGTGAAATGCTATGCCCAAGATTACCATCCGAGTTGCCGTCGGGGAAGTGGCTCAAATAGCCTCGGCTATCACTTCCTTTTGACGGCCGTGATGGTCAAGCGGATTAAGGCGCCCTGTAGTTACCAGTTGCGTTGCTTCTGGGAGTATGGGTTCGAGTCACTTCTGGGGTGTGAGTTTTCATTCGCATATAGTCCTGGGGACCATTCAGGCTTGTTCGCATTTGTGTTCCTCACGTGTGCCCCAAAGAATGAGGTGATTTGGTGAAATGCTATGCCCAAGATTACCATCCGAGTTGCCGTCGGGGAAGTGGCTCAAATAGCCTCGGCTATCACTTCCTTTTGACGGCCGTGATGGTCAAGCGGATTAAGGCGCCCTGTAGTTACCAGTTGCGTTGCTTCTGGGAGTATGGGTTCGAGTCACTTCTGGGGTGTGAGTTTTCATTCGCATATAGTCCTGGGGACCATTCAGGCTTGTTCGCATTTGTGTTCCTCACGTGTGCCCCAAAGAATGAGGTGATTTGGTGAAATGCTATGCCCAAGATTACCATCCGAGTTGCCGTCGGGGAAGTGGCTCAAATAGCCTCGGCTATCACTTCCTTTTGACGGCCGTGATGGTCAAGCGGATTAAGGCGCCCTGTAGTTACCAGTTGCGTTGCTTCTGGGAGTATGGGTTCGAGTCACTTCTGGGGTGTGAGTTTTCATTCGCATATAGTCCTGGGGACCATTCAGGCTTGTTCGCATTTGTGTTCCTCACGTGTGCCCCAAAGAATGAGGTGATTTGGTGAAATGCTATGCCCAAGATTACCATCCGAGTTGCCGTCGGGGAAGTGGCTCAAATAGCCTCGGCTATCACTTCCTTTTGACGGCCGTGATGGTCAAGCGGATTAAGGCGCCCTGTAGTTACCAGTTGCGTTGCTTCTGGGAGTATGGGTTCGAGTCACTTCTGGGGTGTGAGTTTTCATTCGCATATAGTCCTGGGGACCATTCAGGCTTGTTCGCATTTGTGTTCCTCACGTGTGCCCCAAAGAATGAGGTGATTTGGTGAAATGCTATGCCCAAGATTACCATCCGAGTTGCCGTCGGGGAAGTGGCTCAAATAGCCTCGGCTATCACTTCCTTTTGACGGCCGTGATGGTCAAGCGGATTAAGGCGCCCTGTAGTTACCAGTTGCGTTGCTTCTGGGAGTATGGGTTCGAGTCACTTCTGGGGTGTGAGTTTTCATTCGCATATAGTCCTGGGGACCATTCAGGCTTGTTCGCATTTGTGTTCCTCACGTGTGCCCCAAAGAATGAGGTGATTTGGTGAAATGCTATGCCCAAGATTACCATCCGAGTTGCCGTCGGGGAAATGGCTCAAATAGCCTCGGCTATCACTTCCTTTTGACGGCCGTGATGGTCAAGCGGATTAAGGCGCCCTGTAGTTACCAGTTGCGTTGCTTCTGGGAGTATGGGTTCGAGTCACTTCTGGGGTGTGAGTTTTCATTCGCATATAGTCCTGGGGACCATTCAGGCTTGTTCGCATATATATATATATATATATATATATATATATATATATATATATATATATATATATATATATATATATTAGTATATTTTGGTAGCAGTCTTTCCTGTAGACATATATTATTAAATATGACCGAAAAAGTAAGATTAATAATTCTAACACGAATTTTCTCAATCTTTCGTACATTACGCTTCACTGTTGGAGGTAAATCAAAAATCACTTCTCCAAAATTCATTTTTATTTCTAGTCTGACGCGACACGGGCGCGTTTCGTAAAACTTATTACATTTTCAAAGACTTCACAAATACACAACTGATTAGAACTTACGTATCTCTGCTATTATATCTACATTTGAGTGAGGTGGGAGGGATGATGTGGCATATAGTGACGTGGCATTAACACAAGACAGAACATGAGGGGATATTAATAGGGTATTAAAAGTATCAACACAAGACAGAACAGAAACAATGGGTATTGAATAGAAGTGTTTGTAGAAAGCCTATTGGTCCATATTTCTTGATGCTTCTATATTGGAGCGGAGTCTTGAGGTGGGTAGAATATAGTTGTGCAATAATTGGCTGTTGATTGCTGGTGTTGACTTCTTAATGTGTAGTGCCTCGCAAACGTCAAGCCGCCTGCTATCGCTGTATCTATCGATGATTTCTGTGTTGTTTACTAGGATTTCTCTGGCGATGGTTTGGTTATGGGAAGAGATTATATGTTCCTTAATGGAGCCCTGTTGCTTATGCATCGTTAAACGCCTAGAAAGAGATGTTGTTGTCTTGCCTATATACTGGGTTTTTTGGAGCTTACAGTCCCCAAGTGGGCATTTGAAGGCATAGACGACGTTAGTCTCTTTTAAAGCGTTCTGTTTTGTGTCTGGAGAGTTTCTCATGAGTAGGCTGGCCGTTTTTCTGGTTTTATAGTAAATCATCAGTTGTATCCTCCGATTTTTGTCTGTAGGGATAACGTTTCTATTAACAATATCTTTCAGGACCCTTTCCTCCGTTTTATGAGCTGTGGAAAAGAAGTTCCTGTAAAATAGTCTAATAGGGGGTATAGGTGTTGTGTTAGTTGTCTCTTCAGAGGTTGCATGGCTTTTCACTTTCCTTCTTATGATGTCTTCGATGAAACCATTGGAGAAGCCGTTATTGACTAGAACCTGCCTTACCCTACAGAGTTCTTCGTCGACTTGCTTCCATTCTGAGCTGTGGCTGAGAGCACGGTCGACGTATGCGTTAACAACACTCCTCTTGTACCTGTCAGGGCAGTCGCTGTTGGCATTTAGGCACATTCCTATGTTTGTTTCCTTAGTGTAGACTGCAGTGTGGAAACCTCCGCTCTTTTCCATGACTGTTACATCTAGAAAAGGCAGCTTCCCATCCTTTTCCGTCTCGTAAGTGAAACGCAGCACGGAACTCTGCTCAAATGCCTCCTTCAGCTCCTGCAGATGTCTGACATCAGGTACCTGTGTAAAAATGTCGTCAACATACCTGCAGTATATGGCCGGTTTCAAGTTCATGTCGACTAAGACTTTTTGCTCGATGGTACCCATGTAGAAGTTTGCAAACAGGACACCTAGGGGAGAACCCATGGCGACCCCATCTACTTGCTTATACATGTGCCCATCCGGGCTCAAGAAGGGTGCCTCTTTAGTCCACGACCAAGAGATGGCTTCCTGAACCTTGCAGGAATTAACCTCACTGAGGACCAAGTCACTCTCCTAAACCTGGGCATAAACTGTCATGTTATGTCCAGACCGAGTGAAATGGCCCGGAAAGTAGAGTTGGAAATTCTGTTGGACGACATATTCGACCTCGAGACACAAAAGAAGGTCACTACCAAAGATACCTTACAAGCAGAACTTATTGCAGAAGGAGGAAAGAATCGAGGCAACTACAGAAGCACCATACTGTCCCCCGAGCTTAAAGCGGCAGCTAAAAG